>NC_133297.1:20520472-20608514 GCF_005239225.2 Populus alba | reverse complement strand
AAGTTTAGATGTTCAAAATCAATGTAAATAATTTTACCATAAGAAATACATGAACAAGAAAAAGAAAAAAAAAGGCAATATAGAAGGTATAAATTCGCTGCTTCTGTCTGAAAACTCATTTGGTTTGCCCAAGGTGGTATACTATGGCTTGTGATTTTGTGTTCTAAACCCAACATAGAACTTATTGGCAGTGTTTTCTATGCTTGTGATTAGTACTGATTCTTAAACTTTTTCTTTCATTTAATAAAACTTTGCACAGTCCAAACCTTGTTTCCTACAGCAAAGATAACATGGAAAGTATGTTGACCAAACACATAATATTGCGTTACTCTAATATCACTGGGAGACTACATTCATCCATTGCCATTTCATGTACTGGAAGTTTGCAAAGGTTACTGATTTCTAATCTGAGCCAGCAACCTTTGTGATGCATTTAGGACAAGCCTATGTTGTTGTTTTTCAATGTTTATTCTTATCTACATAGTGTGCTTAAAGTTGTTTTGAGTTTGGATTTTGATGAAATGCTCTTCTTTAGGATTTTATTGGATTTTCCTTTCCGATCATGATTGGCTTCGTGCCTTGCGAATGACTTCTTATGGGTTTCTATTATATGGTCCTGGTTCTTGTGCCTTGCGAATGACTTCTTATGGGTTTCTATTATATGGTCCTGGTTCTTATGCATGGTACCAATATCTTGACCGTTGTTTGCCAAAGCAGACGGTGCAGAATCTGATGCTAAAGGTACTAGTTTCTTTGGATATCATTGTTAGCTAATCATAATCAGGATAAACTTGATAGGTCAAAGAGTAGCTTCTTTAAAATATATGATGCGAATTCTTAGTTTCTTTTCAGGTTTTATTGAACCAAGTAGTGCTTGGTCCATCTGTGATTGCTGTTGTCTTTGCATGGAACAATCTATGGCAAGGGGAAGCTTTCACAGCTTCCAGAGAAGTATCAAAGAGATGCTCTTCCAACATTGCTCTATGGTAATTCAAAACTTTCATTGATTTCAAAACAAGTTTTTGTGTGATTTGATTATTTGATATCTAGTTTCAATGCAGGATTTAGGTTCTGGATACCTGTCAGCATATTGAATTTTTGGTACATCTTCTGCCCTTTTTTTGGTGTGCCCTTTATAGTCCCTGGGTTGAAACCCTTGAGCACAATGATGATTATATGAAGAACAGCACTCTGATTTTTTATCCTTTATTTTTTTTTCTCAAATGCACAAATTAACCACTCCTTTTTGGTGCTTTCATTTGTTACCTGGGTTTTTTGGGAGAAAACAAATGCTAATATAGCTACAAAAACCTTTCTAAATTGGAGTATAACTGCTAGTGAGAAAAAAATATGTGATTTAAAAACTTTTTGGTAAAAAGTTTTGTTTTAACGCCATAAAAAAGGCTTTGTTATGTTGTATATCAGAGTACAATTGTACACGTATACATTATGCATGCACATAAAATTCTCTGGCAAAATTCAATAAAATTGATGTCTTAGAATTATACTTATTTTCCAAGTTTTTTATTTTGGCTAAATTCTTTATAATCAACAGGGATTTCTTCCACTGACTTATTTCCCTCATGGAGCCAGAGACGTCAAAATATGGAAATCGTTTTTTGTTTAAACTTATTTTCACTAAAACAAGCAGTGGTTTAAATTTTCACAAGTTTTGTTTCCACTTCTAAAAGTTGGTGAAAGTCACCAACGCACAAGGTTTTTAGACACTGCATGCTTATGTTGAGGGACTTGTTTATGTAGAAGCTCTGATAATTTATTCCGCTCCTATCAGGAGAAAGCTTATAAATTCAAAATTAACTTGTAAAACTGTTTCTTAAAAAATAAAAATAAAAACTTGTTAAGTGTATGTTTTTCTGCTTAAAACTCTTTCAAGAAAGCATCCGGTATGTGAGGTTATGAAGATTCACCTTGCTGCCAAACGCTCTCAGGAAATTTATAAAGTCACCCTTGTCAAACCATGGATATGGTAAGACTATATATTCTGCAACAAGTTGAGTTTTATCCGAACAGCTGACTGGGATTTTTTTTACTAGACATGGACATAGCATAATGTTTTCTCTCAGCCTCTCTGATCCAGTTACTTTTATGTGCTATGAGATTTAGAACCAAACCTGTGAAACAATTCTTCTAGAATAGATTTTGATTTAGGTTGCTAATAAAGGCATGCTCCATCTCACAAATCCTCTCATGAAGGTTCATTAATGACTGCCCAAGGACCATGGGTGTGAGCGAGGGCCGAATAAGTCAGTATTTATAAAGATAGCTTCCTCCATCACGTTAGAAAACTTTGAAACTCCGATTATATGATTTTGCTTAACAACTATAGGGACATTGTTTGGGGGAGTCTGACTTTCCAAGATTATCTGGAGTGAAATTGATGGTGTTAAATTCCTAAACTTCATATGATAAACCTCTACTTAGAACATAGTTCCAGCAGCACAAACTTTCAGCTATTGTTTCTTAGTTATGTGAATAGTTTTTTGAACTGCTGGCATGATTATTGCAATATATATCTGGCAATTTTGTAGGGCTGTCCCCATTCAAGCTCGTGTAGCTTTCATGTCCACGGGGTCTATATTTTTGGAACTTCTGCTTGTCATCAACAATGAACAAGTAGATTCATCATGTCAACATTCTGAACATGAGGTTCGTTTTTCATATTTAAGAACGAGCTTTGTAATACTGTCTCTGCTTTTTATTTTATCCTTATTATTTAAAATAAACTATGTGAAACAGGTCGACCTTTCCTCTGTGAAACACACAGTTAGGTAGACCATGATTGGCCTCAAAGAGAAATGGCAGCTGTGAGCATTGATTTACAATCTTAGAGCAACTTGAGATTTTTTACCTATTTAAAAAAACGAGCTTGGCTGTATGAGATTTTTCTGAAAAGATTTTGGTTTTGTTGTAATTCGATTGTATGAGAATAGAAAAATAATTGTTCATTGACTAATAACCGAGCAGTATGCTGGAGGAAGTCGGAAAGTTACTTGTGTGTCTTTCCATCTGCTGATTTCTTTTTCTTAATTGGGCAATGCCACTTCTCTCTCAAACCTTTTTAATAGTTCGTTGCGGTACTCGTAAACCTGGGTAGGTGTTGTCCACATATTTTAAGAGTGTGTTTGGTATTGCGGTAGCTGTTATGGTTGTGATTTGAAAAAAGTTGTTTTATAAAAAGTACTTTTAGTTGAGGTTTGATTTGAAAAAATAGGTGTTTGGTTAAAACTGTGGTTTGAAATTGAGGTTGAAAAAAAAGTAGTTTAATGTGTTTGGTTAAGAATGCTTTTGAAATTGAGGTTATAAAATAATTTAAAAAAAATATATATTAATTTGATGGTTTTAATTTAAATATTGTAAAATTAATTACTCCTATTACATCATGAAAAAAAATAATACTTTATATAAAATATTTTTTATTATTCCATTAAACTATTTATAACTATATTACGTACAAAATTCATTCGATAAAAACTACAAAATTGATATTACTATGTAAGTGAATTTAAGTCACTCTATACTAGTTTTTCGAGAAAAAAAAATAGTGTTCACATCACGAATGAATTTAATTCTCTAAACTAGTTTTTTTTTAAAAAAAAATAAAAAAATTAATGCAATTAACACATTAAAAAAAAAAAAAAAAACTGCGGACAGTGCAAGTTAATTGCACTGTTCACGTGAACAGTGCGATTACTCCTGAACAGTGCAGTGAATTTGCACTGTTCCTTATTTTTTTATTAGCCTGCAGAGAATGAAAAGCATGTTTTCGTTGCTTTTTTCTTTTCAGCGTTTTAAACGCAAAAATCATGTGGGCCCCATGCACAGTAAAATCACTTTTCTTTATTACCAAAACGGCTGCGACTGCGTTTTATTTAGACAAACGGACCCTAATTAATTTTTGATGTTCTATTTTTAAGTCATTTAAAATGTAATCCTATAATTATATGGTCATGTAATTCACATACAAAAAAACAAATCATGAAAAGCCATGATAGAAGGGTGACATATAAATTACTTGAATAAAAAACACTAATATTATTGGAATGAATATCCATCAAATGAGTAGCGCGAAATCATAAATAAGAAATATATAATATAAAATATAATAAAGATATCACAATTATAGTTATATCTTGATAAGTTAAATTTTGTTGTTCGTCCTAGCAAAAAAAATATTATGTTACACAGAACACAAGTTTATTCAAAATATTATGGCTATTATAATAGGTAAAACAAACTTACTAAACAATTCTGGAAAAAATAATAATAATAGAATTCTAAATAAAATAGAAAAAATAACTATAAATCAACAAGAAAACAAATACAAATCCTGCATAGTATTCTAGATCTTATTTCAAGGCATTTTTAATGTTTGATTTATCTGAAATTTAGTCTAATATAAAAAAGACCTCTCAAAATATCTGGTAAACTTTCAACTCGATCCAACATTCAAATTGAAAATTATATTTGTTTAGCATAAAAATCGTGCATTTGAGAGAATCAGCCCAAAATTAACTTTAACTCTCTTAAATAAGTATGAAAATCTTTGTAATACCTCCTGCCCCTTAGTTTTCTTATAGGATATAGAAACTCCTAAAATATTATAACCTTTAAATGCCATTAGTCAACATTTCTTTGTGTAACTAGGATAACTAAAACAATAGTTGTAAGAAAAAGATATTAGAAAAATAAAAGAATTATTGCCACACCTAGAAGCCATGTTGTTGTCTATTAAAGATCCTTGTAGAACTAGAAAACTTCTAAAATAAGTTGCTGACCATCCTTGTATCATTAGGAAAAGAGTCATCTCCAAATAAAAATTTCACAAGTGAAAAGGTAACAAATAACAAAATCTACTTAGAACCTTCTAAACTATATTGTGATTCATTCTTAAACTCTAATTAACCTAAAATTTTAACCTTAAGTAGAACAATATATCTAGAAACACCAAGTAAAATTTCCTCCTAATTAAATTGTTTTGATAGTTATTGATGCAATCGTAACTTCAACACCAAGAGATCCATTAGAGGTTGCATTAGATCCAATCATAAGACTTAAGAGCAAAAAGATTCAAGGAGGTAATTAATGGACTTCTTCAAGATATATGGGCTAAGGTGGACTTCGAGACGATATCAAAGAATAAAGAACAAGCCTTATTAATTTGATTCATGTTTAAGAAAGACTTATAAAAGAGTATCCAGACATTACAAAAATATTAGAATAAGAAAATTTAAATTTGTTAGTTTTGACCTTCCACTACTGTTTTAGCCATAATTTGAGCTAAAAATAAATAAATTTTGATACGATGCTATTTGTATTGGAAAGTAGACATCCATATATTTCTAAGGATATATCGTTGACCTTCCAATTTGTCAAGACAAGGAAGAACTATTCATTTGAAGTTGGGCTTTGATTTTGGCAGCATATTAATTCAACTTTAGTCTTGTTTTAATTAGTTTGACTATTATTTATTTTATAGTTTTTTTAGGCCCTACAACAAAAAAAGAACAACTTAGTTGGGCATCCAAATATATGAAATGAATTAATAAGCAAGAAAATATATGAAAACAAGAAAAACCAAAAACTATGATTACAATTCTAGGAGTAGCAAACGAATTTGTATGAGATATTGATATTTTAAAAGACACAAAAAAAATTATAAGAAAATATTATGAAAACGAATTGATTGGAAACCCAAATACCCCAAATAACACTTTATTATACTTTTTGTCATAACCCAAAATTTGGGTTTCCTCCAAATTGTCTCTTTTCTTTTAAAAACAGAAATGAAAAAAAAAATGAAAAGCAATAAAAAAATAAAAAAATAAAAATGATAAATGACTGGCTACTAAGAGCAGGTTTAGAAGTGTTTCAATGTATGGAGGTACCAAACTGGAATTTTGAATAAAATCAAGAGGCCAATTGTACCTCTTAGTACCCAAGATTGAAATAAAATGTAGATTCAAGGTTAAATTAAATGATTACTACATGAATTTGCATAAAAATTAAGTCTAAAGACTTAATTAAACTTTTAATAAGCCAATTTGATTTAATCATAGGCCTAGATAGAAATAGGGAATTTCTTCTTCTCTAAAGATTATATTTTTCTCTATATCAATTGTATATACACATGCACTATATATATAGTTACAGATTGTAACTGTTATGATAGCTTTCATGATAGTTATTATAACTGCTGCTAAGGCAATTATGAAGTAGTTAGAATTGGTTACAATTCTGTTACAGGTAGTTATAAGAAGAAGAGAATAATTAACAACAATCCTGATGTAACAACTTCTTCTTTTTCAGCTCTGTAACTAGTTCTTCACGTAACTAATCCTTCTTCTTCTACCACTGGTTTATCATCCCCCCGTAAGTGAAAGGGTCTTGGAACGAGGCATAACTGTGTTTTGAGAAACAAGAACTTATGAGATGTTTAGTTAAGAGATTTGTAGGCTGGTCTTTAGTGGGAATGAATTGTAATTCTATTTTCCCTTATAGAACTTGATCACGAATAAAGTATAGATCAATTTCTATATGTTTTGTTCGGGCATGAAACACATAATGTTTGGCCATATGATAGGCACTAATGTTGTCATACAAAAGTATGGGGACAGCAGGGGTAGGAACACATAGTTCGTGCATCAAGGCTTGAATCCAAATAATTTCCGCAATAGCAAGAACAAGTCCCTTATACTCCGATTCTGCACTACTGTGAGCAACTAATTTTTTCTTGGTAGAGGACCAAGAAATTAGATTACCTCCTAGATAAATGAGGTAGCCACTAGCACTTCTTTGATCATTAGGTTGAGCTCCGCAATCAGCATTGGTGGATACTTCAATTGTCAACTAATTTGAAGAACTTATGCGTTAGCCACCATGCATAGTTCCACACAGGTATCAAAGAATACGTTTAATAGAGAGCCAATGTGCTGAAGTTGGTTGTTGCATAAATTGATATGCTTTATTAACAGCGAAGGCGATGTCAGGCCTTGTAATTGTTAGATATTGTAGAGCTCCCACTACATTGCAATAACCAAAAGCATCTCCCATAGGCTCACCATCAAATTTAGATAAATTCTGTCCAACAGTCCCGGGAGTTTTGACAGGCTTGGTGTCAAACATTTTTGTTCTATGCAATAAATCAGAAACATATTTTGTTTGGCTGAGATGTATAGAATTTTCATGGTAAGAGACTTCAATACCTAGGATGTAGGTTAGTCTTCCCAAATCTTGTAATGCAAATTCAGAATTCAGTTTAGCAATAAATGAAGCTACCTGCATATGTGAGCTGCCTGTGATGAGGATATCATCTACATAGATGAGAACGATCAGAGTTGTAGATTAACCAAGGAGATGAACATAGAGTCAGTCCTGGAGGTGCTAAACCCCCACTGCAAAAGAGCTGAGTTATTGAAACTAAGCTTGTGGAGCTTGTTTCAAGTCATATAAAGCTTTCCGCTATCGATAAACTTTGGTAGGAAACTTGGTGTCCATGTAGCCAGGAGGTTGAGACATGTAGACTTGTTCCTTAAGTTCACCATTCAGAAATGCATTGTGGACATCAAGCTGTTGTGCTTCTCATTTAGAACTAAGAGCAATGGTTAAGATAATGCGGATAGTTGCAGCTTTGACTACTGGGCAAAATGTCTCAAAGTAATCAGGGCCAAGTGTTTGATGATACCCTTTTGCCACAAGTCTAGCTTTATACTTGTCAATACTCTCGTCTGGCTTGTGCTTCAATTCGTATACCCACTTGCATCCTATGATGTTAACATCAGAAGGCTTAGTAACAAGATCCAGGTGCAATTGTGATGAAGGGCTGCAATCTTTTGATCCATTGCTCTAGTCCAATGTGGATCATTTAGAGCTTAATTGAGTGTATATGGTTTTGTGATAATAGTTAGATCTAGAATAACCTTTTTTTTAGTGATGCCACTCATCAACCTTGTTATCATACGTAGAGCTAGACTGGAATCAAGGATCGGATCAGTAGGAACAGATTCAGGAGAAGAAGGAGAGATTGGAAAGGTTGTTGTTTCACTCAAGGAAATAGAATCAACAGTTGTGGGAATGGAATCGATATGTATTGGGGTAGATGTATATACTGGACAGTGAGACAAATTACTAGATAGGAGTGGTATTGCATGAGGTAAATTGGCAGAGGAAGTGTCATCTGGTTGAGATGGAGGAGATTTAGTGGTGAAAAGGAATTATGTTTCATCGAACACCAAATGAGGTGTGTGTAAACTCGTCCAGTAAGATAATCAAGGCATATATATCCCTTGTTGCTGAGGGTATAACCAAGAAAGATGCAATGAACCAATTGATATTACAGTTTATGGTTATTAAAGGGTGAATGAAAGGATATCATAGGCAACCAAAAACTCCTAGAGACTTATAGTTAGGTAGTTTCTGAAAAAGAGTTAGATAAGGTGAAACATTGTTGAGTACCTTGCTAGGCATTCCATTGATGAGGAATGTGGCTGATTGGAAGGCATACTGCCAGAACTTCATAGGCAACAAAGTATGAGCTAGCAAGGCCAATTCAGTCTCTACAACATGTCTATGCTTCCTTTCAACTCTCCTATTATGAGCTGAGTTATAAAGGCAGGAAAAACGATGCACAATACCCGCCTGTTGAAGAAAGGTGATGAAGGATTTGAACTCACCTCCATTGTCAAATTGCACATATTTTATGTTGTCATCAAATTGATTCTTTACTTGGAGTTTGAATTGTTGGAACATTGGGAGAGCTTGATCCTTTGTATGTAGTGGGTAGAACCATGTGTATCGTGAGAAATCATCTAAGAACAGAATAAAATACTTAGCACCAGATGTGGATTTTTCTGAGACAGGCCCCCAGATATCCATTTGAATCAATTCCAATAGTTTGGAAGCTTGAGAGGAGGAGAGATGAGTTGGCAGTCTATGACTTTTTGCAAGCTGACAGGAAGAACATATAATGGAACAATTAGTAGCTTTATTCTTTTCATAGGAAACATCACAGCTTTGTAATATTTGGACTACAACATCAGTGGCAGCATGACCTAGTCTGTGATGCCATATGTCCATTTTATTATGAGTAGTTCTGGAGATTGGAGAATGAAAAACAGAAAAGTCTTTAATCCCAACGTATGCCATCTTCTCATTGCTAAGTGCTGGGAACTTGTAAAGTCCATTCTCAAGTCTGCCTTGTGCTAATATCTTCTTCGTATGCAGATCCTTCACAAGGAAACTATTAGATCAAAATTCAATCAAGGCATTATTATCTGAGTAGAACTTAGCAACACTTATCAAGTTTGCTGACATAAATGGAACATGAAACACCTTTCTAAGTTGAAATGATCAAGAGTTAGAGATTAGATGATGGGAACCACTGTTGGAAATGGATAAGTGCTTACCATTACCAACTGTGGCCTTAACTATCCCTGTATATGTAGTAGAGTTGATTAGATTCCAAGCATTCTGAGTCAGGTGATGGCTTGCTCTAGAGTCAAGGTACCAATTGTCATCTGCAAGATTATGAGGGGGCAATCATAGCAGGTATATTGTTTTGACTTTTGATATTCATATTCGTAGAGTTAGTACCACTATTGGAAGAGTTTTGATAGGAAATGTCAAATCTATGATAGTAGACGTGTACTGTATGCCCAAATTTGCCACATAACTAACATTGTGGCTTTTCTGAACTGATTGAATTATGTCTTCCACTCTGTGTGTATTTGCCCCCGCGACTACGACCTCTGTAGTTGTAATTGCTGGCATTTGGAGTGAAGCTTGTGTCCTTTATTGCCATTGTATCTCCTTTCACCACCTCTGTTATTAGAGGAAGAGACATAATTGGCTGCCATTGCAAAAATTTGATCTACTGAGCTTTGTTGCTCAAGTCGATTTTCAAATGCTAAGAGTATATTGTGAATTGCTTCAACTGAGATTTTATCATCTCTATTGTTTATAGCTGTAACTACTGTATTGTAGTTAGAACCGAGTCCTCCAAGTAGATTCATGACTTGATCTTGTTTGGATACAAGTTCTCTAATGGTTGCTAGACCATTTGCAGCTCCTTTCACCTTCATGATATAGTCTATCATAGACGAAGATCCTTTCTTTGTGGATTGCAGTTCAAGCCTTAGTTGCATTATTCTAGCTCTTAAAGAAGAAGAGAAGGTCTTCTCTAATGCATTCCAAGCAGACTGAGAAGTAGTGTGTCCAATGATCTTTGCCATGATAGCTGCTGTGAGAGATGAGTAAATCTAGCTGAGGATTGTGTGATCTTGTCTTCTCTAAGTAATGAAAGCTGGATTGATTACACCTACACTCAATTCTTTTTCTGGACAGACAGAGATGCCATCTATGAAATCCTTAAAGCCATTAGCAAAAACATTATTATCAATTTGAGATTTCCACAAAACATAGTTGGTTCGATCAAGTTTTACTGGTAATGCATGGTTGAGCTGCTGATAGGATGAAGTAAGTTCCATGGACTAGAGGTAGATAAGGAGCGACTTGAAGTGGAAGTCATGGCTAAATCAAAGAGGGAAAGAAGTTTCTCTTTCAGATGCTCTGATACCAAGATAGAAATAGGGAATTTTTTCTTTTCTGAAGATTATATTTTTCTCTATATCAATTGTATATACACATGCACTATATATAGTTACAAATTGTAACTATCATGACAGTTATTATAACTGTTACAGGTAATTATAAGAGAATAATTAACAGCAATCCTGACATAACAGCTTCTTCTTCTTCAACCATGTAACTAGTTATTCACGTAACCAATCCTTCTTCTTCTACCACTGGTTTATCAGGCCCAATTAAAAGATTTGATTATGTGCAAGAACTTAATTAGATGTTTAATGAGTCAAATTAATTTTATTAGGGACTTAAATGGTGAAAAAATAAGTTTGGAAACCTAAATTGGGTTTAATTAGAAGATTAGAATTTCATAGGACTAGATTTAATTTTTTTTCATACTCAATTGGGTGAAATCAAGAATAAAAATTGCAAGAAACTAGAAGTTTGAAGCTCAATTAAAGGCCCAATTGAAGAATTTCAAAACCAATGAGCACTTTGCAAAAGCGCAAAAATTCGAGGGCCCAATCAAAGAAGATCAAGAGTGAAATTACAGAGAATCTAAAATATTAAGGTTGATTAGGGGTTCCATTATAAAATTTCAAAGGTTTAAGGAACAAATTAAAAATACATTAATTTCACTATTCATTGTCTTCTTCCAATCAAAATAAAAAAAAATGATAACCAAATGTCCTTTTTTAAGCTCTAATTTCTCCCTCTAAATCTTATGTCAATTTATACCTGATATTTATACTTCACTCTAAGCTAAAATTAAAACTCTTACAAATTCTCTCTAAAAAACACTATCCAACATTATTATGTCCGCAAAAACAACCTTGGTGTTCCCCTTATCAATTGCAAAGCATGACAAGTTTTTATCCTTTGCTCCAATAAATAATTGTCTTTTATTCTCCACTATTAAGAATTGAGATTTCATTAACCCATGAGCCATATAACCTCTTTATTTCTCCTATAAAAACCCCACAAAACTCTAATATTTCTCAGAACCAAGAATAGCACTGTGACCTCAGCCACAACAGCGCATCAACACCAACAGGGTCTCAGCATTAGCAGCTACACGTTACAGCTTCTCAGTCCAACAAACACAGCACAGCGACAGGTGCCCTTCTCTTCTCTACTTAGTAACGTGAACTCCAGTGGCAATGTACAACCTCTCCATGCTGGCAGCTCTTGACAGATCGTCCTCCTACAGCAGTAACAGAGGTGGTTCTTCCTAGTCACATCAGCAGCAAAGCTTCATCATCCCTAGTGCAACAACATCAACTTGCTCCAGCAGTGGCGCAGCCGCTAGCAGAGCAGCGTGCATCTCCTCTGAGCAGCAGTGCCAGCCGCCAGCTCCTCCTCCACAAGCAAGCTATTAATCTTAGGCCATATAACTTCTTTCTCCCTCCCTCCCTCATGGGTGTTGTGCATGAAAATACATGGAGAATTAATTAATTCCTATGTTGGCAATTGTTCTTACTAGAAATTTTCCACCTTGTCGAGCTAATAGTGGGAAAAAAGGGGCTGAACCTCCCTTTCGCCCAACCAACGTGGCTAGGATGGGTCAGCCCCTATATACTGACTCCAGACTTAAAGAAACCCTAATGGTCCCCCCTTAGGTGGACTTATATGAAGCCCACTTACAATTGACCCAAATAAGTAATAATAACCTAAAACCTAAGAAGAAAATAATAAAAATCCAAAAATTATCATCCTAAATATGCTAGAATCCAATTTGTGTTGCTGCCCCCTTTCCTTTGATATCCTTGATTAGCTTGAATTTCCTCGTTTAACTTGGACAAATAAGAAAACAAATTTCCTTCTTTGTTGCTGATTTAATTACTTTCCTTCATATGTTAGGAAAAGCACTAAATAGTCCTCCTCTCTTTAGGAATAAGATATGGCCAACTTCCTTACTTAATTAGGAGAATAAATTGCTGGCTTTTTATCCTTGTAGCATTAGGAAAAAAAAAGCCTAACAAGGCTGGTATTGGGCCGGACATATCAACCCCTTGTTCCACACGAATTGAGCTCTTCTTGGACTTGAACTAGATGAATTAAAGGCTGTCCTTCATGCTCCTTAAATGTCTCAAGCCCTTTTAGGTCCATCTTGCTCTATAAGTTCTGAACAAGCCCATTCAATGCTTCTTTAAGCTTCTTTGCCCTAGCTTTTGTGATTGGCCCAATTGGCACCTCTAATGGATTGTTGGTATGATTAAGCTTGGTGTTGGGTTGATCCGCATTATCCCCTCTCTCTTCAAAAAGTTTCGACCTCGAATCATCGCCTACATCAAACAGAGTAAGATCAAAAACATTAAAGGTAGCACTAACACAATACTCACTTGGCAAATTAACTTTATAAGCATTATCATTGATTCTCTCAAGGATTTGAAATGTCCCATATCCTTGTGGTTGTAGCTTTGATTTCCTATGGGCCGGAAATCTCTCCTTGCGCATATGCACCCAAACCCAATCGCCGGGCTGAAAGATAACATGTTTGCGCCCCTTATTGGCTTTGGTCACATACACACGATTCCTCTTTTCAATCTGTTGCCGCACACTCTCATGGAGTGTCTTCACCACCTGTGCTTTACGATTACCATCCAAACTAACCATTTCATCAACAGGCAAAGGAATCAAATCCATTGGAGTTAAAGGGTTAAATCCATACACAATTTCAAATGGTGAAAATTCAATAATAGAGTGCACACTACGATTATATGCAAACTCTATAAACAACAAATAATCTTCCCAATTATTTAAGTTCTTTTGAATGACAGCACGCAGAAGTTGTGTTAAGGTCCTATTAACTACTTCAGTTTGTCTATCTATTTGGGGGTGACAAGTAATTGAAAACAACAATTTAGTACCCAATTTTCTCCATAACACCTTCCAAAAATAGCTAAGGAACTTAACATCTCTATCATAAACAATGCTCTTAGGGACCCTGTGAAGTCGTACTATCTCCCTAAAGAACAAATCAGCAATGTTAGTGGCATCATCAGTTTTATGACATGGAATAAAGTGTGCCATCTTTGAAAACCTATCAACAACTACAAAGATTGAATCCTTACCCCGTTTTAACCTAGGTAAACCTAAGACGAAATCCATTGAAATGTCTACCCATGGTTCCTTAGGTACAGGTAAAGGGGTATACAAGCCATGTGGTTGAGTCCTAGACTTTGCTTTCCTACAAGTTATGCATTTATCACATATGCACTACACATCTTTTTTAATTTTAGGCCAATAAAAATGCTCATGCAACACATCCAAAGTCTTAACAACACCAAAATGCCCCATCAACCCACCTCTATGTGCTTCACGTTCAAGCAATTCACGCACAGTAATGGAACACACAATCGACTCTCTTTAAACAAATATACATCAAGTCTATAAAACTTCTCAAAAGCCAAAGTTTCGCAAGCATTGTAAACATTAGCAAAATCACTATCATCCTTGTACACTTCTTTTGTGTGTTCAAATCCTAGAAATCTAGCATCCAAAGTAGATAAAATAACATACCTGCGCGAAAGTGCATCAGCCACAATGTTTTCTTTTCCTTACTTATACTTGATCACATATGGAAAGGTTTCAATAAATTCCACCCATTTGGCATGTCTCCTACTCAACTTACCTTACCCTTTTAGGTACAAGTTATCTTTGTGTCACACTCCTATCAAACCTGATTTACTTGGCTTTCCGGGAATTGATGTCTTTGTGTGTGGGTTGCGTGACCACGTGATCCCGAGGTTCGCATCAGAGACACCATAAAAAAACCCTAGTACGATAAAGACATCACACTCTTTGTGATTAAGAGTGATAAGTCTAAATTGTTCTTCAAACAATTATGATAATGGGAGAACAAGAAAGAAAACTCGTGGACTTCCTATTTGGCTAGGATTCTTTTTCCTACAAGGATGTGGCAGCTGGTTTTGGGAACTTGCTAGTTCCACGAGGATCTTTAATGAGCTGCAATATAATCTACAAGTGTGGCACTGATTCATTAATGTTTCAGAATCCTTTTCCTATAAGGATTCCTTATTCATCCCAGCTACACAAGGAAAGAAGGGCTGGTGGTATTTAATGACAGACTGGTTATTCTTTTTTTTTTTTTATCATTTTCTTTAATGTCTGGGCTTAATTAAAACATTTTTTCGAGCTAGGGTCCAGGGCTTGTTTGGATCAGGTTATGGGCTTTTCAGTTTAGCGTGTTGGGCCAGTTTTGAGTGGACCTCATATAAGTCCACATAAGGGGTCCATTAGGGTTACTTTTTGAAGAACTATTTAAACTCATGTAAGCCAAAATTTCAGCAGCTTTGATGATTATTATTCTGAATTTTTTTCAGTTTTAACGTGTGAGAGTGATTCTTGCATTCTTCAGCTCTTGAACGAACTGAACCTGACTTATCGAAGATTAACCGGCTTCGTGGCATCATTCTACTCGTTCCAATTGTGTTGGTGCCTGGGGCAGGTTTCCATTGTGTCACGCTCATATCAGACCTATTTCGGCTTCCCGGGATCGGATCTCAATCTTGATTGTGGGCTGCGTGACCACGCGGTTCGCATCAGTTGGTATCCGAGCTAGGCTCCGAAACAAGGTCATATCATTCGGTTATTTTCGTTTGTTTTTTAGCGTGCCCTTAGGTTTTTCAGTGTTTGTGTCCATCTTCTTGTTCTTCGTGTCTGCGTCATCTAAGCAAAAAAGATATATAATTCATCTTGTTACTGTCTCTAATCATATCAGTGTCTATATATATATATATATAAAGGAAAGAGAGTTAAAGAGGGATTAGTTGAAATTTGAAGGATCATTCAATTTTTGCCGCAGAAACACAACTCCTGGTGAACCATAACCAAACCACCTCAGAATCAATTTAAACTTCATATTCCGTCTATTGGGGGTGAGATCGCATCATATGTAAAGTTTGGGCTTATCCTGATATTGTTTCCTTGAGGTTTTAAGTCGAGGTTCAATTGTGCCGCAGAAACACTACTATTAGTGAACCATAAGCAAACCACCTTAGAATCAATTGAAACCTCATATTATGTGTACTGGGGATGAGAGCGCAGCATTTGGGATCATTTTGATATCGGCTTCTGGAGGTTTTAATTGGAGGTTCAATTCTGCCGCAAACTGATCATACAAGGCGTTTGGGTACCTAGAAATAAGAGAACACGAGCTATAAATTGTGTTTTGGTGTTTTCACAGTATTGCAATAGTAATACTACATATTAAATTCAAGGTCATTTGGATATCGGTTTCTTTAGGTTCCTGAATTGGGTCTTGTTTTGTCGTAACGAGTCTGTTTGGTGTTATCTTTCAAGACTTGTTTTGTTTCTGTTGATCTCGTTCCTGCCATTATACTATCATCATATTTTGATATTTGGCTGTTGTTTGAGTCATTTCCATCACTTTCGCATTTGTTTGTTTTTTTCGATAAGTTCCGGTCCAGCCAAAAGTCAGGTTCGTAATCTCGAATCTAAATCAGTGTTTTCCTGCTACAAACTCTATTCTTTTCGCCGTCTTCGTATTCATCAAGGGAGAGGGAGCAGAGGAGGATTGTAGATCAACGATGCGAAAAGCTAAGCCATGGTTTGGAGGCCTTAGAACGAGAAGTTGATAAGTGTAGAAGATTATTCTATGATCTTCAAGCTTCATGGGAAAAAGAGGTGCAGCGCCAAAAGGATGAAAGAAGAAGGAGAATCATTCGGAAGTATGTACGCAAGTGGCTAGTACGGCGTGCTTATTTGAAATTCTTGTCGGTCACTACTTCCATACAGTGTTGCTGGAGAAAGGTGTTAGCAATAAGGGGATTCCGAAGGCTTAAACAAGAGGCTGCTGAAGTCGCTATGGATCCTATTCAAGATTCGAGGGCGAATCTTCTTGAAGAGGGAGGGAAGGCGATACGGCTCAGCCACGTGATACGACCCAAGTAAGGTCAGATTCAGATTTTGGCGTAAAAAGCGCAACAGTCATAATTCTCAATCCGACCGTTGGATCGGGCTAATATTTTACGTGGACTCTCCAGACATGTTTTGCTACCTTGGGTTAAACATTCAGGTCAATCGGAGTTCGGGAAGGAACGGAAACTCTGGTCAACGGAGGCTGTACGGATTTTGTTATTTACTTCCATTTGACTCGTGGACTTCCTATTTCGCTAGGATTCTTTTTCCTACAAGGATGTGGCAGCTGGTTTTGGGAACTTGCTAGTTCCACGAGGATCTTTAATGAGCTGCAATATAATCTACAAGTGGCACTGATTCATTAATGTTTCAGAATCCTTTTCCTATAAGGATTCCTTATTCATCCCAGCTACACAAGGAAAGAAGGGCTGGTGGTATTTAATGACAGACTGGTTTTTTTTTTTTTTTTTCTCATTTTCTTTAATTTCTGGGCTTAATTAAAACATTTTTTCGAGCTAGGGTCCAGGGCTTGTTTGGATCAGGTTATGGGCTTTTCAGTTTAGCGTGTTGGGCCAGTTTTGAGTGGACCTCATATAAGTCCACATAAGGGGTCCATTAGGGTTACTTTTTGAAGAACTATTTGATGCGAACCTCGTGATCACGTGGTCACACAACCCACAATCAAGATTGAAATCTGATCCCGGAAAGCCGAAATAGGTCTGATATGAGTGTGACACAATGGAAACCTGCCCCAAGGCACCAACACTATTGGAATGAGTAGAATGACGCCATGAAGCCAGTGAATCTTCGATAAGTCAGATTCAGTTCGTTCAAGAACTGAAGAATGCAAGAATCACTCTCACACGTTAAAACTGAAAAATTCAGAATAATAATCATCAAAGCTCCCGAAATTTTGGCCTACATGAGTTTAAATAGTTCTTGAAAAGTTAACCCTAATGGACCCTTAATGTGGACTTATATGAGGTCCACTCAAAACTGGCCCAAAACCCTAAAATGAAAAGCCCATAACCCAAAAATGAAAAGCCCATAACTTAATCCAAACAAGCCTTGGATCCTAGCTGAAAACAAAGTATAAATTAAGCCCAAACAAGCCTTGGGCTGTAGCTAACAAAATAAAATAAAGCCCTTATCTCATGGCCCAAATAAGGTTGTATTGGACCCCTCTTCCACATGGATAAGATGTACTAGGATCTCCTCTTGATACTCCAATGGACCTTCCAATTCTGACTTGGTAGAAACCTTCAAAACCAATGCATTCAATGCGTCTTTCAATGTCTTTGTCTTGGACCGAGTCATTGGTCCATTTGGAACATGTAATGGGTCCTTGCTGGTGTTTCTGGGCTGGTCCGCATCATCCCCTCTCTCCTCGAAAGGATTCGACCTCGAATCAAAATCTGTGTCAAACAAAGTAAGATCAGCAATATTAAAGGTAGTGCTAACACTATACTTACCTGGAAGGTCGATTTTGTATGCGTTGTCATTGATTCTCTCTAAAACCTGAAAAGGACCACGAGGCTGTAATTTTGATTTCCTTTGGTTAGGAAATCGTTCCTTACGCATGTGCACCCATACCCAATCACCGGGTTGGAAAACAACCAGTTTACGTCCCTTATTTGCTTTAGAAGCGTAAAGTCTGTTCTTTTTCTCTATTTGTAGTCGAACTCCCTCATGGAGTTCTCTCACCATCTTTGCCTTCTTTTCACCATCTAAACTTACCCTTTCTTCAAAAGGTAAAGGAATTAAGTCCATAGGAGTTAGTGGATTAAAACCATAAACAATTTCAAAAGGAGAAAAAGTAGTAGTTGAATGCACAGTTCTATTATAAGCAAACTCAATAAAAGGCAAACATTCTTCCCAACTTTTCAAATTCTTTTGAATTACAGCACGTAAAAGTTGGGATAATGTTCTATTCACTACCTCAGTTTGTCCATCTGTTTGAGGATGGCATGTTGTTGAAAATAAGAGTTTAGTTCCCAACTTTCCCCATAAGGTCTTCCAAAAGTAACTAAGGAACTTAACATCACGATTTGACACTATACTCTTAGGAATGCCATGCAAACGTACAATCTCTCTAAAGAACAAGTCTGCGATATGAGATGCATCATCTGTTTTATGGCATGCAATGAAATGCGCCATTTTAGAAAACCTATCTACCACAACAAAGATAGAGTCTCTACCTTTCTTTGACCTAGGTAAACCTAAAACAAAGTCCATAGAGATATCTACCCAAGGTTCAGTAGGCACAGGTAGTGGTGTATATAGTCCATGCGGTTGTACTCTAGATTTTGCCTTTCTACAAGCAATGCACTGTTCACAAATTCGTTGCACATCTCTTTTCATCTTTGGCCAATAGAAATGCTCATGCAATACATCCAAGGTTTTCGCAACCCTAAAGTGACCCATTAAACCACCCCCATGTGCTTCACGAACAAGCAATTCACTCAAAGAACTAGCAGGAACACACAATCTATTCTCTTTGAACAAATAATCATCCATCAAATAAAACTTACTGAAAGCCGAATGTCCACATGCATTATAAATCTCAGCAAAGTCAGAATCATTATCATACAATTCCTTCACATATTCAAAACCTAACAATCTAGTATTCATGGTGTGTAAAAGAACATACCTGCGCGAGAGTGCATCAACTACGATGTTCTCTTTCCCTTGCTTATACTTGATTACGTAAGGAAAAGTTTCAATGAATTCAACCCATTTTGCATGCCTCCTATTCAACTTACCTTGTCCTTTCAGATGTTTCAAAGACCCATGATCCGAATGGATTACAAACTCTTTTGGCCACAAGTAATGCTGCCATGTCTCAAGTGCTCTTACCAAAGCATAGAGTTCTTTGTCGTAAATGGGATAGTTCAAGGTCGCTCCACTTAACTTCTCACTGAAATACGCAATAGGTCTCCGATCCTGCATCAAAACAGCACCTATTCCTATTCCAGACGCATCACATTCTATTTCAAATGCTTTTGTAAAGTCAGGTAAAGCCAAAACAGGTGCAGAACATAATTTGTCTTTCAAAAAAACAAAAGCCAACTCTTGTTCCTCCCCCCATCTAAACCCAACTGACTTTTTAACAACTTCATTCAAGGGCGCAGCTATTGTGCTGAAATCTTTCACAAAACGCCTGTAAAAACTAGCTAACCCATGAAAACTCCTTACCTCACTTACCGATTTGGGTGTAGGCCATTCCCGGATGGCCTTAACTTTCTCCTCATCCATCTCGATACCCTGTGCAGTTACAACATAGCCAAGAAACACAATTTTCTCCATGCAAAAGGCACACCTTTTAAGATTAGCATATAATTTTTCACTACGCAACACACTAAGTACATTACGCAAATGATCAAGATGCTCAGTTAAGTTCTTGCTATATATCAAAATGTCATCAAAATACACAACCACAAACTTACCTATGAATGCACGCAACACATGATTCATTAAACGCATAAACGTACTAGGTGCATTTGTAAGTCCAAACGGCATTACTAACCATTCATACAAACCATGCTTAGTCTTAAATGTTGTTTTCCATTCATCACCTTCTTTCATCCTAATTTGATGGTACCCACTTTTCAAGTCAATTTTAGAGAAAATACAGGATCCATGTAACTCATCTAACATGTCATCAAGCCTAGGGATGGGATGTCTATACTTTATCGTTATGTTGTTGATGGCTCGGCAATCAACACACATCCTCCATGTTCCATCCTTCTTTGGCACAAGTAGCACGGGTACAGCACACGGGCTCATACTCTCACGAATGCAGCCCTTTTCCATCAGCTCATCAACTTGCCTTTAAAGCTCCTTCGTCTCCTCGGGATTGCTTCTATAAGCTGGTCGGTTAGGAATTTAAGCTCCGGGTACGAAATCAATCTGATGCTCTATCCCCGTCAATGGTGGTAATCCGCTAGGAGTATCGTCGGGGAACACATCATCAAATCCCTGCAACAAAGAAATAGCAACACTAGGCACAATATGATCAAGATCATTAGTATTAAAGTAAGCCTCTTTGTACACAAGTAAGATCATTGGCTTGTTAGTGAAAAATGCAGATCTGACCTCACCCTCTCTAGCATAAAAATTGGGTTGTTTCTTTAGTTTTTCCACACAATTCTCATCACACTTGCTGACTTTCTTCACTCCTCTTGTCTTACCTCCACTCTCGGCCAGATTTGGGTGTTTTTGAGTTGTGGTTGAATGGTTTGATTTGTTTGGAGTGTTGGCCGAATATTTGCTTGTGTTTGGATGGGTGGCCGAATGGGTTGTAGTGGTTTGGGTTCTAGCCGAATCTGATGGTCTTCTCTCCCCTTTTTCCTCACCTTGATTTTCTCTCCCCATCGCCTCATGCTCACTTTTTAGCTTTATTTGATCATCATACACCTGTTTGGGTGTAAGAGGTACAAGAGTGATGGTTTTACCATCTTTTACAATGGTATACCTATTTTTAACCCCATCATGAATTGCCTTCCTATCATATTGCCATGGTCTCCCCAACAAGATGTGACTTGCTTGTATTGGTACCACGTCGCACAGAACTTCATCAACATATTTCCCAATCGAAAATGGAACCACAACCTGTTTAGTCACTTTCACTTCACCACTATCATTCAGCCATTGCAATCTATATGGTTTAGCATGCTTAGCAGTATACAAATTCAGTTTACTAACAAGGGTGGCACTGCAAACATTAACACAGCTTCCACTATCTATAATTAAACCACACACCTTTCTTTGTACGTAACAACGCGTATGGAAGATGTTCTCCCTTTGTTCATTAGTATCATCTTCTTTGACCTGAACCTGAAGTGTTCGCCTTATAACCAAGGACTCCTCAACCGGTAATGCTAACTCATCCCCATCACTATCCTCCAATGGTGGCATGCCTTCACAATCATAACTGTCACTTTCAGATTCCACATCACCATTATCTCTAATCATCATGATTCTCTTGTTTGGACATTCTGAAGCATAATGTCCATGTCCCTGACACCTGAAACATTTAACATCACGAGTACGTTTAGGTTGCGTTTCAGATTTACCTTTGGCATCAGTAGGGACATCAACTTTAGCCTTTGGTGGTTCAGTTCTAGATGGACCAAAGGATCTTGGGCGGACAGTGCCCTCTCTCTTTAGATTCGGCTTCCAAGATGATGACGAACCCGAATTAAACGCTGGCCGAGCATGCCCCCTCCTAAGTTGTCTCTCAACCTTCGTCGCCATGTGAACCATGTCCTCTAGCTCCACATAGTGCTGTAGCTCAACCACATTAGCAATGTCCCGATTCAACCCATTAAGAAATCTAGCCATGGTGGCTTCTCTATCCTCAACAACATTAGCCCGAATCATTGCTATCTCCATCTCTTTGTGATATTCATCTACTGTCTTATAACCTTGATTCAGACCTTGGAGCTTCAGATATAAGTCTCTATAATAGTGGTTTCGCACAAATCGTCTCCTCATTAAGACTTTCATCT
The DNA here is from genome assembly GCF_005239225.2 of Populus alba. Taxonomy (NCBI): domain Eukaryota; kingdom Viridiplantae; phylum Streptophyta; class Magnoliopsida; order Malpighiales; family Salicaceae; genus Populus; species Populus alba. The sequence continues at coordinate 20,586,501 of NC_133297.1, read as the reverse complement.
CCCCCCAAGTCTGAACGGGTCGCTCGCCATTCCTCCTCCTACTGATCACAATCTGATCCCACCAAATCAACGCATACTCCGTAAACTCAATTATCACCAATTTCACCTTTTTCTGTTCAGAATAGCTATGGCAATCAAAAATCCAATCTACCTTTTTCTCCCACTCCAAATAAGCCTCGGGATCGTTTTTACCTTGAAAGGTAGGAATTTTCAGTTTAATGGTGTCCAAGTCCCCATCCATATCTTCATAAGTGCTCATGCCACAGAAATTCACATTCCTCCTAGCCCTGTTCGGTCCAGACCTGATTCCTTGGCCAGCTGATGCAAAATCATAGTCATCTTCTCCTGCATCTGCGTTTTCATCAACAAACTCTTCAAAATCAGATCTAACATTCCGTGCAGCCATACGGACCGTATTTCCCCGTCGATCAGCCCCACTATTCTGTTGCTTTATCGAATTCACCTCATCTTTCATATCCTTGTACGTCCTAGACAACAGCTCAAGTTGCTGGCCTATGGATCGCAATTGGAAAGCTACGTCAACGTTTTGTGTCGCTGATTCGTTGTTTTCAGACATTCTTTGAATCTGCAAAATTTGGCCAGTAGCACAAATATATCCTCACACCTCTCGTGTATCACACAAACAAAGATTAAGGCTTTTCACTCTATTAAGCTCTCTACGCCTTTTACCTCACAACTTGCTTTCTTTTGGTTCTTTAGGAACTGAAATCAACAAATCAAAGTCAATAGCCTTCGCAGCGCACTCAACCAGCATTTGTATACTGTATTGCAGCAAGATATAGGACGAAAATCTGTCAACCTCGTAGGATTAGCAACTTTAGGGATAAGGGAAATGGATGTAGCATTCATTTCTTTAAGCATTCTACGAGTCTGGAAGAAGGAGCTAACAACGTTGATTACATCTTCCCCCACTATGTGCCACATTCTTTTGAAGAAACCTGCGTTGAAGCCATCTGGACCAGGAGCTTTGTTGTTTTTCAAACTAAACATAGCATGCTTTATCTCCTCTCTTGTTACATCTTGTGCTAGTACATGTTGTTGAGTTGCCGACAATTTGTAAATAATTGCCGATTGCATCACTTCCTCGTTCAGGACCCTAGGCATCTGTTTCACTCCCAATACACGCTGGAAGTATGCAATTACTTCTGATTTGACTGCCTCGTGTCCTTCAGCGACTTCTCCATCCTCCCTTGTAACCGAGAGAAGCTTATTTCTATTCTGTCTACCATTTACTGATTTGTGAAAGTAGCTAGTATTCTGATCCCCCAAGCTAAGCCATTGTATCCTTGCCTTTTGTCTGAAAAAAACACTCTTCCGCCCTGACAGTAGAAGCATAGTTACGAACAGCATCTCTTTCTCGCATACGCAATGTTGGATCCTCAGGCGCTGTATGCAGAGCTTGTTGAGCCCTATCCATGTGATCTTTGCATCTTTGACTCTATCGGAAATATTGGAGAAGTGAGTCTTATTGAAATGTTTAAGTTCCTGCTTTAGCTTCCTTAGTTTGCAACACAGTTGATACATTGGACACCCTCCTGAATGCTGATCCCATACTTTCTTCACCAAGGGCATGAACTCGTCATGATCCATCCACATATCGAAGAATCTGAATGGTTTCTTTATGTTCTGAACATTGCCAGTGACTTTTACCACCATGGGAGAATGATCTGACATACCAGCAGGCAAGAATCTCGCTTCCGACAATGGGAAGCGCATATTCCACTTCTCATTCACAAGCACTCTATCTAGTTTCCGCATAATCATATTCTCAGGACATTGGTTCGTCCAAGTATAATGCATACCTGAATACCGAAGATCATCCACTTTCGCTTCACGTATACATGTTTCCAATCTGTCCATATGACCAGCCCACGTAGAAGACCCCCCTAACTTCTCTGACTGGTTGCGGATAGCATTAAAGTCGCCCATAAGAATCCATGGGGTTGACTCCCATCCATCACTACGACTCACAATATCAGACCATAAAGCCTCACGTACAGATGCATTATTGTCTCCGTAAATGATTGAAGTATTAAAACAGATATTGGTAGCTAATATCATGACAGAAACATGGATAGCTTGGTCTGACATTCCCAGAACATCCACCTTCACCAAATCAGCATTCCAACAAACCCAAATACGACCACGACAAGAGAAATCATAATTATACAAGAATGACCAATTACACAGAAGAAGTTGCGAAACATTATCTTTATTCCTGTCTCTAACCCGAGTTTCAACCAAACCAAAAAAAACCATCCTCTCTTGATAGATGAGCTGACGCAGTTCTGAATGCTTTATGGGATCATTCAAACCTCTAACATTCCAACATCCAATAATCATAGGGAAATAGAGAGGAGTACCAAACATCAACACACGGATTACCTTGACTTGCCCCCCCTCGAGGAGCCAGATTTCTTACTCTTCTTTGAAAAGCCTGGAGAACCCGTTTTCTTTTTTTCTAGAGAGTCTCTAGCCTTGCTAGCTAACTGATTAATAAAAGTTTCCCCGTCAGAAGAAATCGGACTTTGCGGACTTGTTGGGATCAATGACGTCGACTCCTTATCATCATCTTCCTTACCTGTACCACCTCCCATAACTCCAATATCAACATTCACCTCATAACTAACAGGGTTCATGGTTGCATTACAGATGGTTGAACTTTGATCTAAAGAAGTACATGCATCCCCTTCCTCCGGCACCATGTCTGCTCGTAAGCTCTTCAAAATAAGAGGAGAGGTAGGATTTTCATCTTCATAACAACCAGCATTGGGCACATCTAATGTCGCAGATTCATTCGTATTACAATCAGCACTATGTAAAGCAGATGCTAAACAACCATTCTCATTACAATTAAGCTCTTTAGATGCCAAACAATCATTCTCACCAATCGTAACATCCTTATTTCGTTTACCAACTACCTGCCATTGAAGCTGATTCTGCTTATTATCTGCATGTTTAGAGTTCACAGCTCCTATTTTCCTTTTGCCCTCTGCCCCCATTGTACGATCATCAACTTTACTGGTAGCACATATCGCTGTGGTATGTCCAAAGACATTGCAATTATTGCACCTTGAAGGAATCCATTCATAATCCGCTGAAATTGTTATGAATAACCCATTTGGACAGCGAAGGTCGTATTCCTTCACCAGCGTTTTCGAAGCTTCTATCTCAACGCAAACTCTTGCGTAGCTAAGCCTTTTACGCAACAATGTAGTAAGGTCAGCATGAAGGGAACCCTAATAGCACTCGCTACACAACTCAGCCCCTTAACAGTCCAATACTCGAGAGGAACATTGTAGAGCTTAACCCATACCGGAACTCTATCCAGATCATCTTTCAAAAAATTGCATGTTCGGATGCCAACGTTTTAAGCACCAAAGGTCTGTTGGCCATGTGCCATGGGGCTCTCTCCAGAACATTAGTGGCGCGCGATCGACAGAATCAAAAGTGAAGAGAAAGAATCCATTATCAGAAGATAAAACTTCGGATAGACCGTGGGAGCCCCATATTCTTTTAGCAATATAATTAACAACAGGATAGGGTAATTTCTGACCCACGAAATGACCAACTAGAGTGGATTTCCAAAGTTCACAGCCATCCTCAAACACATCAAGTGGAGGAGCTACTGTCACACGACCATCAGTTATTGCGGGGGGAGCAAAATGCAAGTTACGGACTGGATTCATATCAAGGGACATCCTACCCTTATTGTCATCAACATCAGAGCCCTTCAAAGCATTTAAAAAATTCAATTTGGGGCTAAGGTGTAGCTGTTCTTGTTGCTTAGACCCAACCTTCAACTCATCATCTTTAGAACCCAACACAGGATTCATGTCATGACTATTTAGCATGTCTTGGAGCTCTAATTGTAAAGTATGTCCAGATTTAACTCCATTGTGTTGTTCAATGTCAGAGCTAACCATTGGAACAAATTTGACAGCAGAACACAAAGACAATTTGGCAGCATACAAATACTAGAAAAAACTCAGTCCAAGAAGCACTAATAAGCGACCAGCACTATGATTGGAACACCGATCAGTTCAAACATCCCAACGGTTCAAAGGAAGATACACATGTTATGTATAACATATTCAAAAATCAGCACAGTTTAACGGTTGGATCGCCGCAGATCTTAATTATACCGAAACTGACCTGAGAATGACGACCTTCTGTTGAACATGTAGAAAACGTTGCTGGAGGCTTAATTTCTAATCTCCACCGTTCTGAATGTGTATCATAACCAGATGCATCACATATCCAAAAATAAGCTTGATCCAACGGTGGAAGAAGGAGAAATATGCCGGCGGCTCTGACTGTTCCGAGAAGGATTTCTCCAGAAATATTCAAATGGCTGGCTTCCGCAGGAGGAATCCAATATGGACGATCCCTCTGGACAGAATGTAGGCAATATAGATGTTCACAACATACCAAAAAATAGTCTGGATCCAACGGTATAACAAGGCAAAATGGGCCGGCGACTCTGACAGCACTAGGGGGTTTTCCAGAAAATTTCAATTGTCCAGATTTCTTAAACGGCGGCAGCTTTAGAAGATCCCTCCGGTCAGAATGTAGACAATAGTTCAGTTCACAACATAACCAAATCTTGGCTTGATCCAACGGTGGTCGCCGGAGATATGGCTGTTGGAGCACCGCCCCTTTGAATCTTTCCTCTCTAACCTCTCTCTAACCACTTTTTAATCATTCGGTTATTTTCGTTTTTTTTTTAGCGTGCCCTTAGGTTTTTCAGTGTTTGCGTCCATCTTCTTGTTATTCGTGTCTGCGTCATCTAAGCAAAAAAGAATTATAATTCATCTTGTTTACTGTCTCTAATCATATCAATGTCTATATATATATATATATATATATATAAAGGAAAGAGAGTTAAAGAGGGATTAGTTGAAATTTGAAGGATCATTCAATTTTTGCCGCAGAAACACAACTCCTGGTGAACCATAACCAAACCACCTCAGAATCAATTTAAACTTCATATTCCGTCTATTGGGGGTGAGATCGCATCATATGTAAAGTTTGGGCTTATCCTGATATTGTTTCCTTGAGGTTTTAAGTCGAGGTTCAATTGTGCCGCAGAAACACTACTATTTGTGAACCATAAGCAAACCACTGATGTGCCGTGAATGATTTGAAAATCGGCAACAATGATTATAATGAAAATGGATGAAGGATGGGTCTGGTTGTGTTGTCTTTCTTTTGGTATTTAGGCTGGATTGTAGTGATTTAAGGTAAATAAGATGGAGATAAACTAGAATGATACTTTGATAAGTCGATCTGGACGCCACAAAGATCAATCTAGGATTTCGACGCCACACTCTTTGTGATTGAAGAGTGATAAGTCAGGTAGGGTTCTTCACAAAACGAATTTGGAAGAACAACTCTTAATTCTCTGACGGTATTCAGGTATGCATTATACTTGGACGAACCAATGTCCTGAGAATATGATTATGCGGAAACTAGATAGAGTGCTTGTGAATGAGAAGTGGAATATGCGCTTCCCATTGTCGGAAGCGAGATTCTTGCCTGCTGGTATGTCAGATCATTCTCCCATGGTGGTAAAAGTCACTGGCAATGTTCAGAACATAAAGAAACCATTCAGATTCTTCGATATGTGGATGGATCATGACGAGTTCATGCCCTTGGTGAAGAAAGTATGGGATCAGCATTCAGGAGGGTGTCCAATGTATCAACTGTGTTGCAAACTAAGGAAGCTAAAGCAGGAACTTAAACATTTCAATAAGACTCACTTCTCCAATATTTCCGATAGAGTCAAAGATGCAAAAGATCACATGGATAGGGCTCAACAAGCTCTGCATACAGCGCCTGAGGATCCAACATTGCGTATGCGAGAAAGAGATGCTGTTCGTAACTATGCTTCTACTGTCAGGGCGGAAGAATGTTTTTTCAGACAAAGGCAAGGATACAATGGCTTAGCTTGGGGGATCAGAATACTAGCTACTTTCACAAATCAGTAAATGGTAGACAGAATAGAAATAAGCTTCTCTCGGTTACAAGGGAGGATGGAGAAGTCGCTGAAAGGACACGAGGCAGTCAAATCAGAAGTAATTGCATACTTCCAGCGTGTATTGGGAGTGAAACAGATGCCTAGGGTCCTGAACGAGGAAGTGATGCAATCGGCAATTATTTACAAATTGTCGGCAACTCAACAGCATGTACTAGCACAAGATGTCACAAGAGAGGAGATTAAGCATGCTATGTTTAGTTTGAAAAAACAACAAAGCTCCTGGTCCAGATGGCTTCAACGCAGGTTTCTTCAAAAGAATGTGGCACATAGTGGGGAAGATGTAATCAACGCTGTTAGCTCCTTCTTCCAGACTCGTAGAATGCTTAAAGAAATGAATGCTACATCCATTTCCCTTATCCCTAAAGTTGCTAATCCTACGAGGTTGACAGATTTTCGTCCTATATCTTGCTGCAATACAGTATACAAATGCATCGCGAAGATTCTAGCTGGGAGAATGAAAGTTGTTTTACCATCCTTAGTAGGTCCGTATCAAACAGCTTTTATCTCTGGACGGAGAATCAGCGACAATATTCTTTTGTCTCAGGAACTAATGAAAGGCTATCACACAACTACGGGTCCTGCTCGTTGTGCTATGAAAGTAGACCTGATGAAGGCTTATGACTCTGTTCGGTGGGATTTCGTTGATGCTACGTTGATAAAAATGGGATTCCCTAGAACAGTCATTGATTGGATCATGGTTTGTGTTACATCATGTCAATTCTCAATCAACGTCAACGGTGAACTTGCGGGTTACTTCCAAGGGGGGAGAGGGCTGAGACAAGGTGATCCATTATCTCCATATTTGTTTGTCCTATGCATGGAAATCCTGTCAGGGCTGTTCTGCAATATGAGTGCCAACCAAAACTTCAAGTTCCACTGGAGATGCAAGAAGGACAGAATTTCTCATCTTTGCTTTGCCGACGACTTGATGATATTCAGCAAAGGGATGTACATTCAATCCGTATGATCAAAAATGTACTCACAGAGTTTCAGGTTCTATCAGGTCTATATCCAAATCCAAACAAAAGTGACATCTTCTTGAGCGGTTCGTTAGGAGCTGAGAGGGAACAGATTATCAGTATTCTTGGGTTTAGAGAGGGGGAGCTTCCTATGAAATATTTGGGAGTGCCTCTTATCTCGTCCAGACTAAAGGCTGTTAATTGTAAGGGCCTCGTGGATCGAATTACCGCCAAAGTTCGACATTGGACCTGTAGAACACTCTCTTTCGCAGGGCGAGTACAATTGATTAACTCAGTCTTATTCTCCATCCAGGTCTATTGGGCATCTCTATTCCTATTACCTGGGGAAGTAGTGAAAAATGTTGAGCAAATTATGAGATCCTTTCTTTGGTCAGGTTCAGATATGAGCACTACCAGGGCTAAAGTGGCTTGGGATCAGGTATGTCTTCCAAAAAAGGAGGGGGGGCTAGGCATAAAAAGGATAGCAGAATGGAACAAGATTGCCTTGTTGAAACATATTTGGAACTTGTGCAATGACTCAGATGGCTCAATCTGGTCTACTTGGATCAGATCCAATCTCTTGCGAGGTAGGAATTTCTGGACAATCAAGGCGCCAGGAAGCTGCTCTTGGGCTTGGGGAAAGATTCTAAAGCTCAGATCCTTAGCATGGCGAAGATGAAGCACGTCATCGGAGATGGAATGACAACCTCTCTATGGTTTGACAATTGGCATCCTCACAGCCCGCTCGCTGATACCTACGGTGAACGTTTCATCTATGATTCAGGTATGGAACACAACGCGAGAGTGAACGTGCTGATTAATAACTTAGAATGGAGAATTCCTATCACTCATGCTATTGGCTGGCACCCCATTTTAGAAGCTATTCCTTCCACCTCTACTCCTAAGGGGCAAAAGGATGAAATTGTTTGGTTGGATTCGCCAAATCAGAGTTTCTCAGTCAAAGTAGCTTGGGACAACTAAGAATTCAATCATAAATGGTTGATTGGCATGACATCGTGTGGTTCAAGAATGCTGTCCCAAGACATGCATTTCTTCTTTGGGTGGCTATCCAACGGAAACTCTCAACGCAGGATAGACTTCATCGGTTTTGGTATTCATGGTCCCAATAGGTGCTCCCTCTGTCTCTGCAATAATGAAGATCACAACCACTTGTTCTTTGAATGCTCCTTTGCGAAAGCATTATGGTGGAATGTTTGTGATAGATGCGACATTCCAAGAATGACAAAAAGCTTGGATGAATGGATTCGATTGGCCACTGTCTCTTGGCATGGAAAAAAGTTTAGTCAACTTTTCTCGTAAACTGGGTTTCGCAGCTACAGTGTATTGTATCTGGCAAGAACGGAATGCAAGGATCTTTGCAGATGTGTCTAAAGCTTCGAATTTGGTTTTTGATCAAATCGAATGTATCATTCGCGATAAGCTTGTTTTGATAAGGAATGTTCAACAAACAGATGAAAACATAAGGATCCAAAGACTTTGGAGGGTCAATAACATGGACTCTTAATTTGATGTTTAGCTGGTTGTTTTTGTTCCCCTAGCATATCTAGTTGGTCCAAGTTTTTGTTTTGTTGTGGCTAGCCTGTAGCCATTTGTTGGTTTTCGTTTCTGTCCTCATTGTAAATCTTGGGTATGCCCATTATATTCTTTGTATCATTTTCTTTTAATACATAAGTCAGCTTACCAAAAAAAAAAAAAAAAAAAAAAAAAAAAAAAAAAAAAAAACTCTTAATTCTCTGAATTAAGTTTTCTAATCTTGGCCAAAAGTGTTTTCTTCATATTCTGATACATATTTATCTTTGGAACATCCCTCCAAAGTTAGGTGAATTCAACATGACAGAAGTCAAGCCTAAAAACTAGACTTTTAATAAAGCAAGTAGACAAATTTAACTAACAGACGTTTTTTTTGACATTTCTAAAACATATGCAGACTAAATTTTAAAAACAGCCATAACTTTTGACACAAAAGTCCAATGCAATCATGGTTGGACAATATAGAAAGATCACGTTCTGAACTTGAATTTTACCTACATAAATCTTGTTTTCACATGCATTGGATGACTTCAAATTCGGGTTCAAATCCATCTACTGTTCTGACCGTAAACAGCATCAATTCCTTCACTTGCATTATCAATCCAAATACAAGTACCCAGCATGAAAAGAACCATTAAGGGCTTTTCCCATCTCCAAGTTCCAATTGTAGGCAACTAAGCACCCTTGAACCAATTTCAAACTGATTGTTAATTTTTAACTCCGACGCAGCTTCAATCATTGCAATTTGATTCGTCAAGGCCCGTTGTAGTTGTTTCGCTCTCGCTCTTGTCATTGGACCATATGAATCCTCTTGCATATTAGATTCAGCTTTACGAGATGGATTATAATTCCCATGATGCACATTCATCAGCCCCGGGTTGAAAATGATTTGTCCTCAAATCAGAATCGTCATCATCATCCAAGTACGGAGATAAGTCTTTCACATTAAAAGTAGCTGATACGTTGTAATCACCAGGAAGATCTACCTTATACGCATTGTCATTCACCTTCTCTATAATACGAAATGGACTGTCAACTCTTGGCATCAACTTGGACTTACGTTTGCTTGGAAATCTGCCCTTGCTAATATGAATCCAAACAAGATCTCCAGGTTCAAACCTGACCATCTTTCGCCCCTTGTTAGCTTGTTTAGCATACTTTGTTTTTTTCTCCTCAATATGTAATCGAACCTGCTCATGTAGTTTCTTCATCAATTCTGCCTTTCTAATTCCATCCATAGATGTCCTCTCATCAATTGGAATATGAACAAGATCAATAGGAACACAAGGATTAAAGCCATAGACAACCTCAAATGGTGAAAATTTTGTTAGCCCCATGCACACTACGATTATATGCAAACTCCACAATCGGCAAACAAGTATCCCAACTCGTCAAATTCTTATGTATAACAGCTCGTAACAAAGAAGATAAAGTTCGGTTTACTAACCTCAGTTTGTGGATGACATGCCGTACTGAAAAGTAACTTTGTTCCAAGTTTCCTCCAAAGAGTCTTCCAAAAGTGGCTTAAGAACTTTGTATCACGATCAGAGACAATGCTTTTAGGAATTCTATGCAAACGAACAAATCTCTTGAAAGAACAAATCAGCAACATGTACTGCATCGTCAGTTTTCATACAAGGAATGAAATGGGACATTTTTGGAGAATCGATCAACCACCACCATTATTAAATCTTTCCCACGTTGTGTTCTTGGTAATCCAAGTACGATTTGAAAATCGACTTTAGAAAACAATACAGCACCATGCAACTCATCAAGCAAATCATCAAGTCTGGGTATAGAAAATCGATACTTAACTGTTATTTTGTTGATAGCACGGCTGTCCATACACATCCTCATGGTACCATCTTTCTTCGGAACAAGCAAAGTAGGTACGGAACATGGACTAAGTGGTTTCTCGCACATAGCCCTTCTCTAAGAGCTCACCGTCCTGCCTTTGAATCTCTTTCGCTTCCTTTGGATTACATCTGTATGCTAGTCTATTAGGAAGTGAAGCTCCCGGCACCAAATCAATTTGATGCTCAATACCACGAATAGGTGGTAATCCTTTAGGTAATTCATCTGGAAACACATCTTTAAATTCTTCAAGTAATTCCTTAATCTGTCTTGGTAAGTCCAATCCTTCTACTTGTAGTAGTTGCTTTGCCCAGACCATGAAAACAATCCCTGTTGCAGCTAATGCTTGTTTTGATGTCTCCTTTTTTGGCTAACAACAGCCCCTTTCGTGATGTCACCTCCTTTTGTTGGCTTCGTAACTGATCCTCTCTAACTTGTTGAGAACTCAGTGGTAACAAGTTCACCTTCTTTCCATTCAGCATAAAAGAATAAGTGTTCTTTCGTCCATTGTAGGTCACATCCTTATCAACTGCCATGGACGACCCAGCAACAAATGGCTAGCTGACATTGGTGCAACATCACATAAAACCTCGTCATGATAGGTTTTAATGGAAAAAGGTACACGAACTTGCTTTGTCACCCGAATCTCCCCATTCTCATTCAGCCATCGCAAAACTATAGGGTCTGGGATGTGGAAGGGTATTTAAACCCAATTTCTCCACCAAGGTAGTTGACGCAACATTAGTGCAACTTCCATTATCAATGATCATCCCGCACACCTTATCTCGAATCTGACATCGAGTATGAAAGATGTTCTCGCGTTGCTCATCACTAACGTCAATTTGTGCATTCAGAACCCGTTGAACAACCAAACAAATCTCCCTTCACTGGTTCGAAATCCTCTTCTTGTTCAGCCACTTGTACCTCATCTTCGTCTTCAGTTTCAACCTCATCTCCACTAATCAGCTCTCCATGATCCCCATGCAAAATCATCACCCTTTTATTTGGACATTCAGAAGCAATATGCCCATGTCCCAAGCACTTGAAGCACTTAATGTCCCGAGACCTCCTAGGGTGTTGAGGTTCTGTCACCTTCTCCTTTCCCTTCAAAGAATCAGAACTGGTATTCCCCTTGCTAAACTCCACCTTCTCATCTCGTGTAGGTGTGCTCCATAGTTGTGTAGGCGTAGAAACAGCCCTTGTCGCGGCTTGACGTAGTTCCACCAGTTCGGACACCTCCTCGTCTCTGCTGCCTTTCTACTCGGGTTGCAAGCTTTATAACATCCTCAAGGAAGATGTATGGCTGTAACTCAACAAACATTAGCTATATCCTTCCTCAACCCTCCAAGAAATCTAGCTATTGTTTGCTCTTGAGGTTCCATCAATTCACATCGAATCAGGCAGCAGCTTCAAAACTCTTTCACATACTCTTCCACAGTCAAAGATCCCTGTCGCAAAGTTTGAAGTCTGATGTATAGCTCCTGTTTATAGTAAATCAGGAACAAATCTCTTCTTCATCACTCTTTTCATAGTTGCCCATGTTGCAATCTCCTCCTCTTCATCCCTTCTCCTCTGAATCTTTACGTTTTCCCACCATAAAGAGCATAATCTGTAAACTCAAGTGCTGCCACCTTGCACTTCCTTTCTTCAGAATATTCATACCATTCAAACACCTTTTCAACCTTCTGAATCCACTCCAAGTATTCCTCAGTGTGAACTACTTCCTCTAAACGGTGGAATCTTAAGTTTGAGACCATTAGGAGGATTATAATTCTGCCTTCTTGGTCTGACCCTATCATCAGCCTCATCATCCCCATTTGGATCTTCGTCAGCTTCTATAATATCATTTCGTGGCACTCTAAGTGCTTGCCTCGGTTGGGGTTGCAAATTATTTCTTTGCAATCCTTTGCATAAGGGTATTCAACTGTTCACGAATTCCAGTCATCTCATTCCCGAATCTCAGCATGAGATCGTTGTAAGCCCATGACCTGTGCCTGTTCCAAACTTAACCCATTGGCAAATCTTCTTTATCTCCAGCCATAGTTAAGTCTGTCAACCTTAATTCCAGCAAACGTTTCTTCTTCTTCTTCTTCTTGTTTTTGGCTCCTGTCTTAGATCGCAACTGATGCTCTGATACCAGATGATGTGCCGTGAATGATTTGAAAATCGGGCAACAATGATTATAATGAAAATGGATGAAGGATGGGTCTGGTTGTGTTGTCTTTCTTTTGGTATTTAGGCTGGATTGTAGTGATTTAAGGTAAATAAGATGGAGATAAACTAGAATGATACTTTGATAAGTCGATCTGGACGCCACAAAGATCAATCTAGGATTTCGACGCCACACTCTTTGTGATTGAAGAGTGATAAGTCAGGTAGGGTTCTTCACAAAACGAATTTGGAAGAACAACTCTTAATTCTCTGAATTAAGTTTTCAAATCTTGGCCAAAAGTGTTTTCTTCATATTCTGATACATATTTATCTTTGGAACATCCCTCCAAAGTTAGGTGAATTCAACATGACAGAAGTCAAGCCTAAAAACTAGACTTTTAATAAAGCAAGTAGACAAATTTAAACTAACAGACGTTTTTTTTTTTGACATTTCTAAAACATATGCAGACTAAATTTTAAAACAGGCGCCATAATTTGACACAAAAGTCCAATGCAATCATGGTTGGAACAATATGAAAGATCACGTTTCTGAACTTGAATTTTAACTACATAAATCTTTGTTTTCACATGCATTGGATGACTTCAAATTCGGGTTCAAATCATCTACTGTTCTGACGAGAGGAAATGCGTAAAACAGCATCAATTCCTTCACTTGCATTATCAATCCAAATACAAGTAGCCCAGCATGAAAAGAACCATTAAGGGCTTTTCGCCATCTCAGAGTTCCAATTGTAGGGCAACTAAGCACCCTTGAACCAATTTCAAACTGATTGTTAATTTTTAAACTCCGACGCAGCTTCAATCATTGCAATTTGGATTCGTCAAGGGCCCGTTGTAGTTGTTTCGCTCTCGTCTTGTCATTGGACCATATGAATCCTCTCTGCATATTAGATTCAGCTTTACGAGATGAATTATAATGCCATGATGCCATCAACCACTGATATGGTGAATGATTTGAAAATCGGCAACAATGATTATAATGAAAATGGATGAAGGATGGGTCTGGTTGTGTTGTCTTTCTTTTGGTATTTAGGCTGGATTGTAGTGATTTAAGGTAAATAAGATGGAGATAAACTAGAATGATACTTTGATAAGTCGATCTGGACGCCACAAAGATCAATCTAGGATTTCGACGCCACACTCTTTGTGATTCAAGAGTGATAAGTCAGGTAGGGTTCTTCACAAAACGAATTTGGAAGAACAACTCTTAATTCTCTGAATTAAGTTTTCAAATCTTGGCCAAAAATGTTTTCTTCATATTCTGATACATATTTATCTTTGGAACATCCCTCCAAAGTTAGGTGAATTCAACATGAAAGAAGTCAAGCCTAAAAACTAGACTTTTAATAAAGCAAGTAGACAAATTTAACTAACAGACGTTTTTTTTGACATTTCTAAAACATATGCAGACTAAATTTAAAACAGCCATAACTTTTGACACAAAAGTCCAATGCAATCATGGTTGGACAATATAGAAAGATCACGTTCTGAACTTGAATTTTACCTACATAAATCTTGTTTTCACATGCATTGGATGACTTCAAATTCGGGTTCAAATCCATCTACTGTTCTGACCGTAAACAGCATCAATTCCTTCACTTGCATTATCAATCCAAATACAAGTACCCAGCATGAAAAGAACCATTAAGGGCTTTTCCCATCTCCAAGTTCCAATTGTAGGCAAATAAGCACCCTTGAACCAATTTCAAACTGATTGCTAATTTTTAACTCCGACGCAGCTTCAATCATTGCAATTTGATTCGTCAAGACCCGTTGTAGTTGTTTCGCTCTCGCTCTTGTCATTGGACCATATGAATCCTCTTGCATATTAGATTCAGCTTTACGAGATGGATTATAATTCCCATGATGCACATCATCAGCCCCGGGTTGAAAATGATTTGTCCTCAAATCAGAATCGTCATCATCATCCAAGTACGGAGATAAGTCTTTCACATTAAAAGTAGCTGATACGTTGTATTCACCAGGAAGATCTACCTTATATGCATTGTCATTCACCTTCTCTATAATACGAAATGGACCGTCAGCTCTTGGCATGAACTTGGACTTACGTTTGCTTGGAAATCTGCCCTTGCTAATATGAATCCAAACAAGATCTCCAGGTTCAAGCCTGACCATCTTTCGCCCCCTTGTAAGCTATGTAGGACCAACGGATTAAAGCCATACACAACCTCAAATGGTAAATTTTGTTGTTGCAAACTCCACAATCTCCTCAATATGTAGTCGAACCTCAGTTTGTGGATGACATGCCGTACTGAAAAAGTAACTTTGTTCCAAGTTTCCTCCAAAGAGTCTTCCAAAATGGCTTAAGAACTTTGTATCACGATCAGAGACAATGCTTTAGGAATTCTATGCAAACGAACAATCTCTTGAAAGAACAAAAGCAACATGTACTGCATCGTCAGTTTTCATACAAGGAATGAAATGGGACATTTTGGAGAATCGATCAACCACCACCATTATTAAATCCTTCCCACGTTGTGTTCTTGGTAATCCAAGTACAATTTGAAAATCGACTTTAGAAAACAATACAGCACCATGCAACTCATCAAGCAAATCATCAAGTCTGGTATAGAAAATCGATACTTAACTGTTATTTTGTTGATAGCACGGCTGTCCATACACATCCTCATGGTACCATCTTTCTTCGGAACAAGCAAAGTAGGTACGGAACATGGACTAAGTGATTCTCGCACATAGCCCTTCTCTAAGAGCTCACCGACCTGCCTTTGAATCTCTTTCGCTTCCTCTGGATTACATCTGTATGCTAGTCTATTAGGAAGTGAAGCTCCCGGCACCAAATCAATTTGATGCTCAATACCACAAATAGGTGTAATCCTTTAGGTAATTCATCTGGAAACACATCTTTAAATTCTTCAAGTAATTCTTTAATCTGTCTTTGGTAAGTCCAATCCTTCTACTTGTAGTAGTTGCTTTGCCCAGACCATGAAAACAATCCCTGTTGCGGCTAATGCTTGTTTGATGTCTCCTTTTTTGGCTAACAACAGCCCCTTTCGTGATGTCACCTCCTTTTGTTGGCTTCGTAACTGATCCTCTCTAACTTGTTGAGAACTCAGTGGTAACAAGTTCACCTTCTTTCCATTCAGCATAAAAGAATAAGTGTTCTTTCGTCCATTGTAGGTCACATCCTTATCAAACTGCCATGGACGACCCAGCAACAAATGGCTAGCTGACATTGGTGCAACATCACATAAAACCTCGTCATGATAGGTTTTAATGGAAAAAGGTACACGAACTTGCTTTGTCACCCGAATCTCCCCATTCTTATTCAGCCATCGCAAACTATAGGGTCTGGGATGTGGAAGGGTATTTAAACCCAATTTCTCCACCAAGGTAGTTGACGCAACATTAGTGCAACTTCCATTATCAATGATCATCCCGCACACCTTATCTCGAATCTGACATCGAGTATGAAAGATGTTCTCGCGTTGCTCATCACTAACGTCAATTTGTGCATTCAGAACCCGTTGAACAACCAACAAATCTCCCTTCACTGGTTCGAAATCCTCTTCTTGTTCAGCCACTTGTACCTCATCTTCGTCTTCAGTTTCAACCTCATCTCCACTGATCAGCTCTCCATGATCCCCATGCAAAATCATCACCCTTTTATTTGGACATTCGAAGCAATATGCCCATGTCCCAAGCACTTGAAGCACTTGATGTCCCGAGACCTCCTAGGGTGTTGAGGTTCTGTCACCTTTCTCCTTTCCCTTCAAAGAATCAGAACTGGTATTCCCCTTGCTAAACTCCACCTTCTCATCTCGTTTAGGTGTGCTCCATGTTGTGTAGGCGTAGAAACAGCCCTTGTCGCGCTTGACGTAGTTCCACCAGTTCGGACACCTCGTCTCTGTTGCCTCTCTACTCGGGTTGCAAGCTTTATAACTTCCTCAAGGAAGATGTACGGCTGTAACTCAACAACATTAGCTATATCCTTCCTCAACCCTCCAAGAAATCTAGCTATTGTTTGCTCTTGAGGTTCCATCAATTCACATCGAATCAGCAGCAAGCTCAAACTCTTTCACATACTCTTCCACAGTCAAAGATCCCTGTCGCAAAGTTTGAAGTCTGATGTATAGCTCCTGTTTATAGTAATCAGGAACAAATCTCTTCTTCATCACTCTTTTCATAGTTGCCCATGTTGCAATCTCCTCCTCTTCATCCCTTCTCCTCTGAATCTTTAAGTTTTCCCACCATAAAAGAGCATAATCTGTAAACTCAAGTGCTGCCACCTTGCACTTCCTTTCTTCAGAATATTCATACCATTCAAACACCTTTTCAACCTTCTGAATCCACTCCAAGTATTCCTCAGGTGAACTACTTCCTCTAAACGGTGAATCTTAAGTTTGAGACCATTAGGAGGATTATAATTCTGCCTTCTTGGTCTGACCCTATCATCAGCCTCATCATCCCCATTTTGGATCTTCGTCAGCTTCTATAATATCATTTCGTGGCACCCTAAGTGCTTGCCTCGGTGGGGTTGCAAATTATTTCTTTGCATCCTTTGTATAAGGGTATTCAACAGTTCACGAATTCCCGTCATCTCATCCCGGATCTCAGCATGAGATCGTTGTAAGCCCATAACCTGTGCCTGTTCTAAACTTAACCCTCTTGGCAAAATCTTCTTTATCTCCAGCCATAGTTAAGTTTATCAACCTCAATTCCAGCAAACCTTTCTTCTTTTTTTTTTTTTTTTTGGCTCCCGCCTAGATCGCAACTGATGCTCTGATACCAGATGATGTGCCGTGAATGATTTGAAAATCGGCAACAATGATTATAATGAAAATGGATGAAGGATGGGTCTGGTTGTGTTGTCTTTCTTTTTGGTATTTAGGCTGGATTGTAGTGATTTAAGGTAAATAAGATGGAGATAGACTAGAATGATACTTTGATAAGTCGATCTGGACGCCACAAAGATCAATCTAGGATTTCGACGCCACACTCTTTTTGATTGAAGAGTGATAAGTCAGGTAGGGTTCTTCACAAAACGAATTTGGAAGAACAACTCTTAATTCTCTGAATTATTTTTTTTTGGTAAGCTGACTTATGTATTAAAAGAAAATGATACAAAGAATATAATGGGCATACCCAAGATTTACAATGAGGACAGAAACAAAAACCAACAAATGGCTACAGGCTAGCCACAACAAAACAAAAACTTGGACCAACTAGATATGCTAGGGGTACAAAAACAACCAGCTAAACATCAAATTAAGAGTCCATGTTATTGACCCTCCAGCTGATAATTCTCTGAATTAAGTTTTCAAATCTTGGCCAAAAGTGTTTATTTCATATTCTGATACATATTTATCTTTGGAACATCCCTCCAAAGTTAGGTGAATTCAACATGACAGAAGTCAAGCCTAAAAACTAGACTTTTAATAAAGCAAGTAGACAAATTTAACTAACAGACGTTTTTTTTGACATTTCTAAAACATATGCAGACGAAATTTAAAACAGCCATAACTTTTGACACAAAAGTCTAATGCAATCATGGTTGGACAATATAGAAAGATCACGTTCTGAACTTGAATTTTACCTACATAAATCTTCTTTTCACATGCATTGGATGACTTCAAATTCGGGTTCAAATCCATCTACTGTTCTGACCGTAAACAGCATCAGTTCCTTCACTTGCATTATCAATCCAAATACAAGTAGCCCAGCATGAAAAGAACCATTAAGGGCTTTTCCCATCTCCAAGTTCCAACTGTAGGCAAATAAGCACCCTTGAACCAATTTCAAACTGATTGCTAATTTTTAACTCCGACGCAGCTTCAATCATTGCAATTTGATTCGTCAAGGCCCGTTGTAGTTGTTTCGCTCTCGCTCTTGTCATTGGACCATCTGAATCCTCTTGCATATTAGATTCAGCTTTACGAGATGGATTATAATTCCCATGATGCACATCAAGAACGATCTATAAATTGACATTTTGTGTGTTCATAGTGTTGTACTACTAAATGTTGAATTTGAGGTCATTTGGAAATCGTTTGGTCAAATTTGGATTATTCTGATGTTTTTTGACTTTGGGTTTCATTCTAGTTTCAATTTTGCAGCAGAAACACTACTATTATTGCGAAACATAAGGAAACCAGCTTCGAATCAATTGAATCTTCACATTCTGTGTATTGCGGATGGGATCGCGCCCTAAGTTAAATTTGGGATTGTGTTGATTTCGGCTTAGGGACGAATTGTTTGGTGGTTCATTTCGGCCGCAGAGGGTTTTGGGTACCAGGACATAAGAGAAAAGATCTATAAATTGACACTTTGTGTGTTCATAGTGTTGTAGTACTAAATGTTGAATTTGAGGTCATTTGGAGATGGTTTGGTCAAATTTGGACTTATTTTGATGTAGTTTGCGTGAGGTTTTCATTCTAGTTTCAATTCTTCCGCAGAAACACTACTTATTAGTGCGAAACATTAGCAAACCAGCTTCGAATCAATTGAAACTTCACATTCTGTGTATTGCGGATGGGATCGCGCCCTAAGTTAAATTTGGGCTTGTTTTGATTCGGCTTATGGACGAATTGTTTTGGGTGGTTCATTTCGGCCGCAGAGGGTTTTGGGTACCAAGACATAAGAGAACGATCTATAAATTGACATATTTGTGTGTTCATAGTGTTGTAATATTAATTTTTGAATTTGAGGTCATTTGGAGATCGTTTGGTCAAATTTGGACTTCTTCTGATGTTTTTTTGACTGTTGTTTTCAATTCTAGTTTCAATTTTTGCAGCAGGAAAACACTACTATTTATTGCGAAACATTAGCAAACCAGCTTCGAAGCAATTGAAACTTCACATTCTGTTGTATTGGGGATGGATCGCGCCGTAAGTTTAATTTGGCTTGTTTTTGATTTCGGCTTAGGGACGAATTGTTTGGTGGTTCATTTCGGCCGCAGAGGGTTTTTGGGTACCAAGACATAAGAGAACGATCTATAAATTGACATTTTGTGTGTTCATAGTGTTGTAAATATTAATTGTTGAATTTGAGGTCATTTGGAGATCGTTTGGTTCAAATTTGGACTTATTCTGATGTTTTTTGACTGTGGTTTTCATTCTAGTTTTCAATTTTGCAGCAGAAACACTACTATTATTGCGAAACATAAGGAAACCAGCTTCGAATCAATTGAAACTTCACATTCTGTGTATTGGGGATGGGATCGCGCCGTAAGTTAAATTTGGGCTTGTTTTGATTTCGGCTTAGGGACGAATTGTTTGGTGGTTCCTTTCGGCCGCAGAGGGTTTTGGGTACCAAGACATAAGAGAACGATCTATAAATTGACATATTGTCTGTTCATAGTGTTGTAATATTAATTTTTGAATTTGAGGTCATTTGGAGATGGTTTGGTCAAATTTGGACTTATTCTGATGTAGTTTGCGTGAGGTTTTCATTCTAGTTTGAATTCTTCCGCAGAAACACTACAATTAGTGCGAAACGTTAGCAAACCAGCTTCGAATCAATTGAACCTTCACATTCTGTGTATTGGGGATGGGATCGCGCCGTAAGTTAAATTTGGGCTTGTTTTGATTTCGGCTTAGGGACGAATTGTTTGGTGGTTCCTTTCGGCCGCAGAGGGTTTTGGGTACCACGACATAAGAGAACGATCTATAAATTGACATTTTGTGTGTTCATAGTGTTGTAGTACTAAATGTTGAATTTGAGGTCATTTGGAGATGGTTTGGTCAAATTTGGACTTATTCTGATGTAGTTTGCGTGAGGTTTTCATTCTAGTTTGAATTCTTCCGCAGAAACACTACTATTAGTGCGAAACATAAGCAAACCAGCTTCGAATCAATTGAAACTTCACATTCTGTGTATTGGGGATGGGATCGCGCCGTAAGTTAAATTTGGGCTTGTTTTGATTTCGGCTTAGGGACGAATTGTTTGGTGGTTCATTTCGGCCGCAGAGGGTTTTGGGTTCCAAGACATAAGAGAACAATCTATAAATTGACATTTTGTGTGTTCATAGTGTTGTAATAGTAATTGTTTGAATTTGAGGTCATTTGGAGATGGTTTGGTCCAAATTTGGACTTATTCTGATGTAGTTTGCGTGAGGTTTTCATTCTAGTTGCAATTCTTCCACAGAAAAACTACTATTATTTGCGAAACATAAGCAAAACCAGCTTCGAATCAATTGAAACTTCACATTCTGTGTATTGCAGATGGGATCGCGCCATAAGTTAAATTTGGGCTAGTTTTGATTTCGGCTTAGGGACGAATTGTTTGGTGGTTCCTTTTGGCCGCAGAGGGTTTTGGGTACCAAGACATAAGAGAACGATCTATAAATTGACATTTTGTGTGTTCATAGTGTTGTAGTACTAAATGTTAAATTTGAGGTCATTTGGAGATGGTTTGGTCAAATTTGGACTTATTCTGATGTTTTGTGCCTGTGGTTTTCATTCTAGTTTCAATTTTGCAGCAGAAACACTACTATTATTGCGAAACATAAGGAAACCTGCTTCGAATCAATTGAAACTTCACATTCTGTGTATTGCGGATGGGATCGCGCCATAAGTTAAATTTGGGCTAGTTTTGATTTCGGCTTAGGGACGAATTGTTTGGTGGTTCCTTTTGGCCGCAGAGGGTTTTGGGTACCAAGACATAAGAGAACGATCTATAAATTGACATTTTGTGTGTTCATAGTGTTGTAGTACTAAATGTTAAATTTGAGGTCATTTGGAGATGGTTTGGTCAAATTTTGGACTTATTCTGATGTTTGTGCCTGTGGTTTTCATTCTAGTTTCAATTTTGCAGCAGAAACACTACTATTATTGCGAAACATAAGGAAACCTGCTTCGAATCAATTGAAACTTCACATTATGTGTATTGCGGATGGGATCGCGCCAGAAGTTAAATTTGGGCTAGTTTTGATTTCGGCTTAGGGACGAATTGTTTGGTGGTTCATTTCGGCCGCAGAGGGTTTTGGGTACCAAGACATAAGAGAACGATCTATAAAATTGACATTTTGTGTGTTCATAGTGTTGTAGTACTAAATGTTGAATTTGAGGTCATTTGGAGATGGTTTGGTCAAATTTGGACTTATTCTGATGTAGTTTGCGTGAGGTTTTCATTCTAGTTTCAATTCTTCCGCAGAAACACTACTATTAGTGCGAAACATTAGCAAACCAGCTTCGAATCAATTGAAACTTCACATTCTGAGTATTGGGGATGGGATCGCGCCGTAAGTTAAATTTGGGCTTGTTTTGATTTCGGCTTAGGGACGAATTGTTTTTTTTTTTGGTAAGCTGACTTATGTATTAAAAGAAAATGATACAAAGAATATAATGGGCATACCCAAGATTTACAATGAGGACAGAAACAAAAACCAACAAATGGCTACAGGCTAGCCACAACAAAACAAAAACTTGGACCAACTAGATATGCTAGGGGTACAAAAACAACCAGCTAAACATCAAATTAAGAGTCCATGTTATTGACCCTCCAAAGTCTTTGGATCCTTATGTTTTCATCTGTTTGTTGAACATTCCTCATCAAAACAAGCTTATCGCGAATGATACATTCGATTTGATCAAAAACCAAATTCGAAGCTTTAGACACATCTTCAAAGATCCTTGCATTCCGTTCTTGCCAGATACAATACACTGTAGCTGCGAAACCCAGTTTACGAGAAAAGTTGACGAAACTTTTTCCATGCCAAGAGACAGTGGCCAATCGAATCCATTCATCCAAGCTTTTTGTCATTCTTGGAATGTTGCATCTATCACAAACATTCCACCATAATGCTTTCGCAAAGGAGCATTCGAAGAACAAGTGGTTGTGATCTTCATTATTGCAGAGACAGAGTGAGCACCTATTGGGACCATGAATACCAAACCGATGAAGTCTATCCTGCGTTGAGAGTTTCCGGTGGATAGCCACCCAAAGAAGAAATGCATGTCTTGGGACAGCATTCTTGAACCACACGATGTCATGCCAATCAACCATTTGATGATGAATTCTTAGTTGTTCCCAAGCTACTTTTGACGGAGAAACTCTGATTTGGCGAATCCAACCAAACAATCTCATCCTTTTGCCCCTTAGGAGTAGAGGTGGGAGGAATAGCTTCTAAAATGGGGTGCCAGCCAATAGCATGAGTGATAGGAATTCTCCATTCTAAGTTATTAATCAGCACGTTCACTCTCGCGTTGTGTTCCATACCTGAATCATAGATGAAACGTTCACCGTAGGTATCAGCGAGCGGGCTGTGAGGATGCCAATTGTCAAACCATAGAGAGGTTGTCATTCCATCTCCGATGACGTGCTTCATCTTCGGCCATGCTAAGGATCTGAGCTTTAGAATCTTTAGGGACGAATTGTTTGGTGGTTCATTTCGGCCGCAGAGGGTTTTGGGTACCAAGACATAAGAGAACAATCTATAAATTGACATTTTGTGTGTTCATAGTGTTGTAATAGTAATTGTTGAATTTGAGGTCATTTGGAGATCGTTTGGTCACATTTGGACTTATTCTGATGTTTTTTTACTGTCGTTTTCATTCTAGTTTCAATTTTGCAGCAGAAACACTACTATTATTGCGAAACATAAGGAAACCAGCTTCGAATCAATTGAAACTTCACATTCTGTGTATTGCGGATGGGATCGCGCCATAAGTTAAATTTGGGCTAGTTTTGATTTCGGCTTAGGGACGAATTGTTTGGTGGTTCCTTTCGGCCGCAGAGGGTTTTGGGTACCAAGACATAAGAGAACGATCTATAAATTGACATTTTGTGTGTTCATAGTGTTGTACTACTAAATGTTGAATTTGAGGTCATTTGGAGATGGTTTGGTCAAATTTGGACTTATTCTGATGTAGTTTGCGTGAGGTTTTCATTCTAGTTTCAATTCTTCCGCAGAAACACTACTATTAGTGCGAAACATTAGCAAACCAGCTTCGAATCAATTGAAACTTCACATTCTGTGTATTGCGGATGGGATCGCGCCGTAAGTTAAATTTGGGCTAGTTTTGATTTCGGCTTAGGGACGAATTGTTTGGTGGTTCATTTCGGCCGCAGAGGGTTTTGGGTACCAAGACATAAGAGAACGATCTATAAATTGACATTTTGTGTGTTCATAGTGTTGTACTACTAAATGTTGAATTTGAGGTCATTTGGAGATGGTTTGGTCAAATTTGGACTTATTCTGATGTTTTTTGCCTGTGGTTTTCATTCTAGTTTCAATTTTGCAGCAGAAACACTACTATTAATGCGAAACATAAGGAAACCAGCTTCGAATCAATTGAAACTTCACATTCTGTGTATTGCGGATGGGATCGCGCCAGAAGTTAAATTGGGGCTAGTTTTGATTTCGGCTTAGGGACGAATTGTTTGGTGGTTAATTTCGGCCGCAGAGGGTTTTGGGTACTTAGACATAAGAGAACGATCTATAAATTGACATTTTGTGTGTTCATAGTGTTGTACCACTAAATGTTGAATTTGAGGTCATTTGGAGATCGTTTGGTCAAATTTGGACTTATTCTGATGTAGTTTGCGTGAGGTTTTCATTCTAGTTTCAATTCTTCCGCAGAAACACTACTATTATTGCGAAACATTAGCAAACCAGCTTCGAATCAATTGAAACTTCACATTCTATGTATTGGGGATGGGATCGCGCCGTAAATTAAATTTGGGCTTGTTTTGATTTCGGCTTAGGGACGAATTGTTTGGTGGTTCATTTCGGCCGCAGAGGGTTTTGGGTACCAAGACATAAGAGAACGATCTATAAATTGACATTTTGTGTGTTCATAGTGTTGTACTACTAAATGTTGAATTTGAGGTCATTTGGAAATCGTTTGGTCAAATTTGGATTATTCTGATGTTTTTTGACTTTGGGTTTCATTCTAGTTTCAATTTTGCAGCAGAAACACTACTATTATTGCGAAACATAAGGAAACCAGCTTCGAATCAATTGAATCTTCACATTCTGTGTATTGCGGATGGGATCGCGCCCTAAGTTAAATTTGGGATTGTGTTGATTTCGGCTTAGGGACGAATTGTTTGGTGGTTCATTTCGGCCGCAGAGGGTTTTGGGTACCAGGACATAAGAGAAAGATCTATAAATTGACACTTTGTGTGTTCATAGTGTTGTAGTACTAAATGTTGAATTTGAGGTCATTTGGAGATGGTTTGGTCAAATTTGGACTTATTTTGATGTAGTTTGCGTGAGGTTTTCATTCTAGTTTCAATTCTTCCGCAGAAACACTACTATTAGTGCGAAACATTAGCAAACCAGCTTCAAATCAATTGAAACTTCACATTCTGTGTATTGCGGATGGGATCGCGCCCTAAGTTAAATTTGGGCTTGTTTTGATTTCGGCTTATGGACGAATTGTTTGGTGGTTCCTTTCGGCCGCAGAGGGTTTTGGGTACCAAGACATAAGAGAACGATCTATAAATTGACATATTGTGTGTTCATAGTGTTGTAATATTAATTTTTGAATTTGAGGTCATTTGGAGATCGTTTGGTCAAATTTGGACTTCTTCTGATGTTTTTTGACTGTTGTTTTCATTCTAGTTTCAATTTTGCAGCAGAAACACTACTATTATTGCGAAACATTAGCAAACCAGCTTCGAAGCAATTGAAACTTCACATTCTGTGTATTGGGGATGGGATCGCGCCGTAAGTTTAATTTGGGCTTGTTTTGATTTCGGCTTAGGGACGAATTGTTTGGTGGTTCATTCCGGCCGCAGAGGGTTTTGGGTACCAAGACATAAGAGAACGATCTATAAATTGACATTTTGTGTGTTCATAGTGTTGTAATATTAATTGTTGAATTTGAGGTCATTTGGAGATCGTTTGGTCAAATTTGGACTTATTCTGATGTTTTTTGACTGTGGTTTTCATTCTAGTTTCAATTTTGCAGCAGAAACACTACTATTATTGCGAAACATTAGCAAACCAGCTTCGAATCAATTGAAACTTCACATTCTATGTATTGGGGATGGGATCGCGCCGTAAGT
The DNA here is from genome assembly GCF_005239225.2 of Populus alba. Taxonomy (NCBI): domain Eukaryota; kingdom Viridiplantae; phylum Streptophyta; class Magnoliopsida; order Malpighiales; family Salicaceae; genus Populus; species Populus alba. Next base: position 20,560,911 of record NC_133297.1, on the reverse strand, counting down.
TAAATTTGGGCTTGTTTTGATTTCGGCTTAGGGACGAATTGATTGGTGGTTCAATTCGGCTGCAGAGGGTTTGGCTACTTAGACATAAGAGAACGATCTATAAATTGACATTTTGTGTGTTCATAGTGTTGTAAGATTAATTGTTGAATTTGAGGTCATTTGGAGATGGTTTGGTCAAATTTGGACTTATTCTGATGTAGTTTGCGTGAGGTTTTCATTCTATTTTGAATTCTTCCGCAGAAACACTACTATTAGTGCGAAACCCTAGCAAACCAGCTTCAAATCAATTGAAACTTCACATTCTGTGTATTGCGGATGGGATCGCGCCCTAAGTTAAATTTGGGCTAGTTTTGATTTCGGCTTAGGGACGAATTGTTTGGTGGTTCATTTCGGCCGCAGAGGGTTTTGGGTACCAAGACATAAGAGAACGATCTATAAATTGACATTTTGTGTGTTCATAGTGTTGTACTACTAAATGTTGAATTTGAGGTCATTTGGAGATGGTTTGGTCAAATTTGGACTTATTCTGATGTTTTTTGCCTGTGGTTTTCATTCTAGTTTCAATTTTGCAGCAGAAACACTACTATTAATGCGAAACATAAGGAAACCAGCTTCGAATCAATTGAAACTTCACATTCTGTGTATTGCGGATGGGATCGCGCCAGAAGTTAAATTGGGGCTAGTTTTGATTTCGGCTTAGGGACGAATTGTTTGGTGGTTCATTTCGGCCGCAGAGGGTTTTGGGTACCAAGACATAAGAGAACGATCTATAAATTGACATTTTGTGTGTTCATAGTGTTGTACTACTAAATGTTGAATTTGAGGTCATTTGGAAATCGTTTGGTCAAATTTGGATTATTCTGATGTTTTTTGACTTTGGGTTTCATTCTAGTTTCAATTTTGCAGCAGAAACACTACTATTATTGCGAAACATAAGGAAACCAGCTTCGAATCAATTGAATCTTCACATTCTGTGTATTGCGGATGGGATCGCGCCCTAAGTTAAATTTGGGATTGTGTTGATTTCGGCTTAGGGACGAATTGTTTGGTGGTTCATTTCGGCCGCAGAGGGTTTTGGGTACCAGGACATAAGAGAAAGATCTATAAATTGACACTTTGTGTGTTCATAGTGTTGTAGTACTAAATGTTGAATTTGAGGTCATTTGGAGATGGTTTGGTCAAATTTGGACTTATTTTGATGTAGTTTGCGTGAGGTTTTCATTCTAGTTTCAATTCTTCCGCAGAAACACTACTATTAGTGCGAAACATTAGCAAACCAGCTTCGAATCAATTGAAACTTCACATTCTGTGTATTGCGGATGGGATCGCGCCCTAAGTTAAATTTGGGCTTGTTTTGATTTCGGCTTATGGACGAATTGTTTGGTGGTTCCTTTCGGCCGCAGAGGGTTTTGGGTACCAAGACATAAGAGAACGATCTATAAATTGACATATTGTGTGTTCATAGTGTTGTAATATTAATTTTTGAATTTGAGGTCATTTGGAGATCGTTTGGTCAAATTTGGACTTCTTCTGATGTTTTTTGACTGTTGTTTTCATTCTAGTTTCAATTTTGCAGCAGAAACACTACTATTATTGCGAAACATTAGCAAAACCAGCTTCGAAGCAATTGAAACTTCACATTCTGTGTATTGGGGATGGGATCGCGCCGTAAGTTTAATTTGGGCTTGTTTTGATTTCGGCTTAGGGACGAATTGTTTGGTGGTTCATTCCGGCCGCAGAGGGTTTTGGGTACCAAGACATAAGAGAACGATCTATAAATTGACATTTTTGTGTGTTCATAGTGTTGTAATATTAATTGTTGAATTTGAGGTCATTTGGAGATCGTTTGGTCAAATTTGGACTTATTCTGATGTTTTTTGACTGTGGTTTTCATTCTAGTTTCAATTTTGCAGCAGAAACACTACTATTATTGCGAAACATTAGCAAACCAGCTTCGAATCAATTGAAACTTCACATTCTATGTATTGGGGATGGGATCGCGCCGTAAGTTAAATTTGGGCTTGTTTTGATTTCGGCTTAGGGACGAATTGATTGGTGGTTCAATTCGGCTGCAGAGGGTTTGGCTACTTAGACATAAGAGAACGATCTATAAATTGACATTTTGTGTGTTCATAGTGTTGTAATATTAATTGTTGAATTTGAGGTCATTTGGAGATGGTTTGGTCAAATTTGGACTTATTCTGATGTAGTTTGCGTGAGGTTTTCATTCTAGTTGCAATTCTTCCGCAGAAACACTACTATTATTGCGAAACATAAGCAAACCAGCTTCGAATCAATTGAAACTTCACATTCTGTGTATTGCGGATGGGATCGCGCCATAAGTTAAATTTGGGCTAGTTTTGATTTCGGCTTAGGGACGAATTGTTTGGTGGTTCCTTTCGGCCGCAGAGGGTTTTGGGTACCAAGACATAAGAGAACGATCTATAAATTGACATTTTGTGTGTTCATAGTGTTGTACTACTAAATGTTGAATTTGAGGTCATTTGGAGATGGTTTGGTCAAATTTGGACTTATTCTGATGTAGTTTGCGTGAGGTTTTCATTCTAGTTTCAATTCTTCCGCAGAAACACTACTATTAGTGCGAAACATTAGCAAACCAGCTTCGAATCAATTGAAACTTCACATTCTGTGTATTGGGGATGGGATCGCGCCGTAAGTTAAATTTGGGCTTGTTTTGATTTCGGCTTAGGGTCGAATTGATTGGTGGTTCATTTCGGCTGCAGAGGGTTTGGGTACGTAGACATAAGAGAACGATCTATAAATTGACATTTTGTGTGTTCATAGTGGTGTAATACTAAATGTTGAATTTGAGGTCATTTGGACATGGTTTGGTCACATTTGGACTTATTCTGATGTTTTTTGCCTGTCGTTTTCATTCTAGTTTCAATTTTGCAACAGAAACACTACTATTAATGCGAAACATAAGGAAACCAGCTTCAAATCAATTGAAACTTCACATTCTGTGTATTGCGGTTGGGATCGCTCCAGAAGTTAAATTTGGGCTAGTTTTGATTTTGGCTTAGGGACGAATTGTTTGGTGGTTCATTTCGGCCGCAGAGGGTTTTGGGTACCAAGACATAAGAGAACGATCTATAAATTGACATTTTGGGTGTTCATAGTGTTGTAGTACTAAATGTTGAATTTGAGGTCATTTGGAGATGGTTTGGTCAAATTTGGACTTATTCTGATGTAGTTTGCGTGAGGTTTTCATTCTATTTTGAATTCTTCCGCAGAAACACTACTATTAGTGCGAAACCCTAGCAAACCAGCTTCAAATCAATTGAAACTTCACATTCTGTGTATTGCGGATGGGATCGCGCCCTAAGTTAAATTTGGGCTAGTTTTGATTTCGGCTTAGGGACGAATTGTTTGGTGGTTCATTTCGGCCGCAGAGGGTTTTGGGTACCAAGACATAAGAGAACGATCTATAAATTGACATTTTGTGTGTTCATAGTGTTGTACTACTAAATGTTGAATTTGAGGTCATTTGGAGATGGTTTGGTCAAATTTGGACTTATTCTGATGTTTTTTGCCTGTGGTTTTCATTCTAGTTTCAATTTTGCAGCAGAAACACTACTATTAATGCGAAACATAAGGAAACCAGCTTCGAATCAATTGAAACTTCACATTCTGTGTATTGCGGATGGGATCGCGCCAGAAGTTAAATTGGGGCTAGTTTTGATTTCGGCTTAGGGACGAATTGTTTGGTGGTTAATTTCGGCCGCAGAGGGTTTTGGGTACTTAGACATAAGAGAACGATCTATAAATTGACATTTTGTGTGTTCATAGTGTTGTACCACTAAATGTTGAATTTGAGGTCATTTGGAGATCGTTTGGTCAAATTTGGACTTATTCTGATGTAGTTTGCGTGAGGTTTTCATTCTAGTTTCAATTCTTCCGCAGAAACACTACTATTATTGCGAAACATTAGCAAACCAGCTTCGAATCAATTGAAACTTCACATTCTATGTATTGGGGATGGGATCGCGCCGTAAATTAAATTTGGGCTTGTTTTGATTTCGGCTTAGGGACGAATTGTTTGGTGGTTCATTTCGGCCGCAGAGGGTTTTGGGTACCAAGACATAAGAGAACGATCTATAAATTGACATTTTGTGTGTTCATAGTGTTGTACTACTAAATGTTGAATTTGAGGTCATTTGGAAATCGTTTGGTCAAATTTGGACTTATTCTGATGTAGTTTGCGTGAGGTTTTCATTCTAGTTTCAATTCTTCCGCAGAAACACTACTATTAGTGAGAAACATTAGCAAACCAGCTTCGAATCAATTGAAACTTCACATTCTGTGTATTGCGGATGGGATCGCGCCCTAAGTTAAATTTGGGCTAGTTTTGATTTCGGCTTAGGGACGAATTGTTTGGTGGTTCATTTCGGCCGCAGAGGGTTTTGGGTACCAAGACATAAGAGAACGATCTATAAATTGACATTTTGTGTGTTCATAGTGTTGTAGTACTAAATGTTAAATTTGAGGTCATTTGGAGATGGTTTGGTCAAATTTGGACTTATTCTGATGTTTTGTGCCTGTGGTTTTCATTCTAGTTTCAATTTTGCAGCAGAAACACTACTATTATTGCGAAACATAAGGAAACCTGCTTCGAATCAATTGAAACTTCACATTATGTGTATTGCGGATGGGATCGCGCCAGAAGTTAAATTTGGGCTAGTTTTGATTTCGGCTTAGGGACGAATTGTTTGGTGGTTCATTTCGGCCGCAGAGGGTTTTGGGTACCAAGACATAAGAGAACGATCTATAAATTGACATTTTGTGTGTTCATAGTGTTGTAGTACTAAATGTTGAATTTGAGGTCATTTGGAGATGGTTTGGTTAAATTTGGACTTATTCTGATGTAGTTTGTGTGAGGTTTTCATTCTAGTTTCAATTCTTCCGCAGAAACACTACTATTAGTGAGAAACATTAGCAAACCAGCTTCGAATCAATTGAAACTTCACATTCTGAGTATTGGGGATGGAATCGCGCCGTAAGTTAAATTTGGGCTTGTTTTGATTTCGGCTTAGGGACGAATTGTTTGGTGGTTCATTTCGGCCGCAGAGGGTTTTGGGTACCAAGACATAAGAGAACAATCTATAAATTGACATTTTGTGTGTTCATAGTGTTGTAATATTAATTGTTGAATTTGAGGTCATTTGGAGATGGTTTGGTCAAATTTGGACTTATTCTGATGTAGTTTGCGTGAGGTTTTCATTCTATTTGCAATTCTTCCGCAGAAACACTACTATTATTGCGAAACATAAGCAAACCAGCTTCGAATCAATTGAAACTTCACATTCTGTGTATTGCGGATGGGATCGCGCCATAAGTTAAATTTGGGCTAGTTTTGATTTCGGCTTAGGGACGAATTGTTTGGTGGTTCCTTTCGGCCGCAGAGGGTTTTGGGTACCAAGACATAAGAGAACGATCTATAAATTGACATTTTGTGTGTTCATAGTGTTGTACTACTAAATGTTGAATTTGAGGTCATTTGGAGATGGTTTGGTCAAATTTGGACTTATTCTGATGTAGTTTGCGTGAGGTTTTCATTCTAGTTTCAATTCTTCCGCAGAAACACTACTATTAGTGCGAAACCCTAGCAAACCAGCTTCAAATCAATTGAAACTTCACATTCTGTGTATTGCGGATGGGATCGCGCCCTAAGTTAAATTTGGGCTAGTTTTGATTTCGGCTTAGGGACGAATTGTTTGGTGGTTCATTTCGGCCGCAGAGGGTTTTGGGTACCAAGACATAAGAGAACGATCTATAAATTGACATTTTGTGTGTTCATAGTGTTGTAGTACTAAATGTTAAATTTGAGGTCATTTGGAGATGGTTTGGTCAAATTTGGACTTATTCTGATGTTTTGTGCCTGTGGTTTTCATTCTAGTTTCAATTTTGCAGCAGAAACACTACTATTATTGCGAAACATAAGGAAACCTGCTTCGAATCAATTGAAACTTCACATTATGTGTATTGCGGATGGGATCGCGCCAGAAGTTAAATTTGGGCTAGTTTTGATTTCGGCTTAGGGACGAATTGTTTGGTGGTTCATTTCGGCCGCAGAGGGTTTTGGGTACCAAGACATAAGAGAACGATCTATAAATTGACATTTTGTGTGTTCATAGTGTTGTAGTACTAAATGTTGAATTTGAGGTCATTTGGAGATGGTTTGGTTAAATTTGGACTTATTCTGATGTAGTTTGCGTGAGGTTTTCATTCTAGTTTCAATTCTTCCGCAGAAACACTACTATTAGTGAGAAACATTAGCAAACCAGCTTCGAATCAATTGAAACTTCACATTCTGAGTATTGGGGATGGAATCGCGCCGTAAGTTAAATTTGGGCTTGTTTTGATTTCGGCTTAGGGACGAATTGTTTGGTGGTTCATTTCGGCCGCAGAGGGTTTTGGGTACCAAGACATAAGAGAACAATCTATAAATTGACATTTTGTGTGTTCATAGTGTTGTAATATTAATTGTTGAATTTGAGGTCATTTGGAGATCGTTTGGTCAAATTTGGACTTATTCTAATGTTTTTTTACTGTGGTTTTCATTCTAGTTTCAATTTTGCAGCAGAAACACTACTATTATTGCGAAACATAAGCAAACCAGCTTCGAATCAATTGAAACTTCACATTCTGTGTATTGCGGATGGGATCGCGCCATAATTTAAATTTGGGCTAGTTTTGATTTCGGCTTAGGGACGAATTGTTTGGTGGTTCCTTTCGGCCGCAGAGGGTTTTGGGTACCAAGACACAAGAGAACGATCTATAAATTGACATTTTGTGTGTTCATAGTGTTGTACTACTAAATGTTGAATTTGAGGTCATTTGGAGATGGTTTGGTCAAATTTGGACTTATTCTGATGTAGTTTGCGTGAGGTTTTCATTCTAGTTTCAATTCTTCCGCAGAAACACTACTATTAGTGCGAAACATTAGCAAACCAGCTTCGAATCAATTGAAACTTCACATTCTGTGTCTTGGGGATGGGATCGCGCCGTAAGTTAAATTTGGGCTTGTTTTGATTTCGGCTTAGGGTCGAATTGATTGGTGGTTCATTTCGGCTGCAGAGGGTTTGGGTACGTAGACATAAGAGAACGATCTATAAATTGACATTTTGTGTGTTCATAGTGGTGTAATACTAAATGTTGAATTTGAGGTCATTTGGACATGGTTTGGTCACATTTGGACTTATTCTGATGTTTTTTGCCTGTCGTTTTCATTCTAGTTTCAATTTTGCAACAGAAACACTACTATTAATGCGAAACATAAGGAAACCAGCTTCAAATCAATTGAAACTTCAAAAAATTTCAACTAATCACTCTTTTCGAGAGAGAGGTTAGAGAGAGGTTAGAGAGGAAAGATTCAAAGGGGCGGTGCTCCAACAGCCATATCTCCGGCGACCACCGTTGGATCAAGCCAAGATTTAGTTATGTTGTGAACTGAACTATTGTCTACATTCTGACCGGAGGGATCTTCTAAAGCTTCCGCCGTTTAAGAAATCTGGACAATTGAAATTTTCTGGAAAACCCCCTAGTGCTGTCAGAGTCGCCGGCCCGTTTTGCCTTGTTATACCGTTGGATCCAGACTATTTTTTGGTATGCTGTGAACATCTATATTGCCTACATTCTGACCAGAGGGATTGTCCATATTGGATTCCTCCTGCGGAAGCCAGCCATTTGAATATTTCTGGAGAAATCCTTCTCGGAATAGTCAGAGCCGCCGGCATATTTCTCCTTCTTCCACCGTTGGATCAAGCTTATTTTTGGCTATGTGATGCATCGGGTTATGATACACATTCTGAACGGTGGAGATTAGAAATTAAGCCTCCAGCAACGTTGTCTACATGTTCAACAGAAGGTCGTCATTCTCAGGTCAGTTTCGGTATAATTAAGATCTGCGGCGATCCAACCGTTAAACTGTGCTGATTTTTGAATATGTTATACATAACATGTGTATCTTCCTTTGAACCGTTGGGATGTTTGAACTGATCGGTGTTCCAATCATAGTGCTGGTCGCTTATTAGTGCTTCTTGGACTGAGTTTTTTCTAGTATTTGTATGCTGCCAAATTGTCTTTGTGTTCTGCTGTCAAATTTGTTCCAATGGTTAGCTCTGACATTGAACAACACAATGGAGTTAAATCTGGACATACTTTACAATTAGAGCTCCAAGACATGCTAAATAGTCATGACATGAATCCTGTGTTGGGTTCTAAAGGTGATGAGTTGAAGGTTGGGTCTAAGCAACAAGAACAGCTACACCTTAGCCCCAAATTGAATTTTTTAAATGCTTTGAAGGGCTCTGATGTTGATGAAAATAAGGGTAGGATGTCCCTTGATATGAATCCAGTCCGTAACTTGCATTTTGCTCCCCCTGCAATAACTGATGGTCGTGTGACAGTAGCTCCTCCACTTGATGTGTTTGAGGATGGCTGTGAACTTTGGAAATCCACTCTAGTTGGTCATTTCGTGGGTCAGAAATTACCCTATCCTGTTGTTAATTCTATTGCTAAAAGAATATGGGGCTCCCACGGTCTATCCGAAGTTTTATCTTCTGATAATGGATTCTTTCTCTTCACTTTTGATTCTGTCGATCGCGCCACTAATGTTCTGGAGAGAGCCCCATGGCACATGGCCAACAGACCTTTGGTGCTTAAACGTTGGCATCCGAACATGCAATTTTTGAAAGATGATCTGGATAGAGTTCCGGTATGGGTTAAGCTCTACAATGTTCCTCTCGAGTATTGGACTGTTAAGGGGCTGAGTTGTGTAGCGAGTGCTATTGGGGTTCCCTTCATGCTGACCTTACTACATTGTTGCGTAAAAGGCTTAGCTACGCAAGAGTTTGCGTTGAGATAGAAGCTTCGAAAACGCTGGTGAAGGAATACGACCTTCGCTGTCCAAATGGGTTATTCATAACAATTTCAGCGGATTATGAATGGATTCCTTCAAGGTGCAATAATTGCAATGTCTTTGGACATACCACAGCGATATGTGCTACCAGTAAAGTTGATGATCGTACAATGGGGGCAGAGGGCAAAAGGAAAATAGGAGCTGTGAACTCTAAACATGCAGATAATAAGCAGAATCAGCTTCAATGGCAGGTAGTTGGTAAACGAAATAAGGGTGTTACGATTGGTGAGAATGATTGTTTGGCATCTAAAGAGCTTAATTGTAATGAGAATGGTTGTTTAGCATCTGCTTTACAGAGTGCTGATTGTAATACGAATGAATCTGCGACATTAGATGTGCCTAATGCTGGTTGTTATGAAGATGAAAATCCTACCTCTCCTCTTATTTTGAAGAGCTTACGAGCAGACATGGTGCCGAAGGAAGGGGATGCATGTACTTCTTTAGATCAAAGTTCAACCATCTGTAATGCAACCATGAACCCTGTTAGTCATGAGGTGAATGTTGATATTGGAGTTATGGGAGGTGGTACAGGTAAGGAAGATGATGATAAGGAGTCGACGTCACTGATCCCAACAAGTCCGCAAAGTCCGATTTCTTCTAACGGGGAAACTTTTATTAATCAGTTAGCTAGCAAGGCTAGAGACTCTCTAGAAAAAAAGAAAACGGGTTCTCCAGGCTTTTCAAAGAAGAGTAAGAAATCTGGCTCCTCGAGGGGGGCAAGTCAAGGTAATCCGTGTGTTGATGTTTGGTACTCCTCTCTATTTCCCTATGATTATTGGATGTTGGAATGTTAGAGGTTTGAATGATCCCATAAAGCATTCAGAACTGCGTCAGCTCATCCATCAAGAGAGGATGGTTTTTTTTGGTTTGGTTGAAACTCGGGTTAGAGACAGGAATAAAGATAATGTTTCGCAACTTCTTCTGCGTAATTGGTCATTCTTGTATAATTATGATTTCTCTTGTCGTGGTCGTATTTGGGTTTGTTGGAATGCTGATTTGGTGAAGGTGGATGTTCTGGGAATGTCAGACCAGGCTATCCATGTTTCTGTCATGATATTAGCTACCAATATCTGTTTTAATACTTCAATCATTTACGGAGACAATAATGCATCTGTACGTGAGGCTTTATGGTCTGATATTGTGAGTCGTAGTGATGGATGGGAGTCAACCCCATGGATTCTTATGGGCGACTTTAATGCTATCCGCAACCAGTCAGAGAGGTTAGGGGGGTCTTCTACGTGGGCTGGTCATATGGACAGATTGGAAACATGTATACGTGAAGCGAAAGTGGATGATCTTCGGTATTCAGGTATGCATTATACTTGGACGAACCAATGTCCTGAGAATATGATTATGCGGAAACTAGATAGAGTGCTTGTGAATGAGAAGTGGAATATGCGCTTCCCATTGTCGGAAGCGAGATTCTTGCCTGCTGGTATGTCAGATCATTCTCCCATGGTGGTAAAAGTCACTGGCAATGTTCAGAACATAAAGAAACCATTCAGATTCTTCGATATGTGGATGGATCATGACGAGTTCATGCCCTTGGTGAAGAAAGTATGGGATCAGCATTCAGGAGGGTGTCCAATGTATCAACTGTGTTGCAAACTAAGGAAGCTAAAGCAGGAACTTAAACATTTCAATAAGACTCACTTCTCCAATATTTCCGATAGAGTCAAAGATGCAAAAGATCACATGGATAGGGCTCAACAAGCTCTGCATACAGCGCCTGAGGATCCAACATTGCGTATGCGAGAAAGAGATGCTGTTCGTAACTATGCTTCTACTGTCAGGGCGGAAGAGTGTTTTTTCAGACAAAAGGCAAGGATACAATGGCTTAGCTTGGGGGATCAGAATACTAGCTACTTTCACAAATCAGTAAATGGTAGACAGAATAGAAATAAGCTTCTCTCGGTTACAAGGGAGGATGGAGAAGTCGCTGAAGGACACGAGGCAGTCAAATCAGAAGTAATTGCATACTTCCAGCGTGTATTGGGAGTGAAACAGATGCCTAGGGTCCTGAACGAGGAAGTGATGCAATCGGCAATTATTTACAAATTGTCGGCAACTCAACAGCATGTACTAGCACAAGATGTCACAAGAGAGGAGATTAAGCATGCTATGTTTAGTTTGAAAAACAACAAAGCTCCTGGTCCAGATGGCTTCAACGCAGGTTTCTTCAAAAGAATGTGGCACATAGTGGGGGAAGATGTAATCAACGCTGTTAGCTCCTTCTTCCAGACTCGTAGAATGCTTAAAGAAATGAATGCTACATCCATTTCCCTTATCCCTAAAGTTGCTAATCCTACGAGGTTGACAGATTTTCGTCCTATATCTTGCTGCAATACAGTATACAAATGCATCGCGAAGATTCTAGCTGGGAGAATGAAAGTTGTTTTACCATCCTTAGTAGGTCCGTATCAAACAGCTTTTATCTCTGGACGGAGAATCAGCGACAATATTCTTTTGTCTCAGGAACTAATGAAAGGCTATCACACAACTACGGGTCCTGCTCGTTGTGCTATGAAAGTAGACCTGATGAAGGCTTATGACTCTGTTCGGTGGGATTTCGTTGATGCTACGTTGATAAAAATGGGATTCCCTAGAACAGTCATTGATTGGATCATGGTTTGTGTTACATCATGTCAATTCTCAATCAACGTCAACGGTGAACTTGCGGGTTACTTCCAAGGGGGGAGAGGGCTGAGACAAGGTGATCCATTATCTCCATATTTGTTTGTCCTATGCATGGAAATCCTGTCAGGGCTGTTCTGCAATATGAGTGCCAACCAAAACTTCAAGTTCCACTGGAGATGCAAGAAGGACAGAATTTCTCATCTTTGCTTTGCCGACGACTTGATGATATTCAGCAAAGGGGATGTACATTCAATCCGTATGATCAAAAATGTACTCACAGAGTTTCAGGTTCTATCAGGTCTATATCCAAATCCAAACAAAAGTGACATCTTCTTGAGCGGTTCGTTAGGAGCTGAGAGGGAACAGATTATCAGTATTCTTGGGTTTAGAGAGGGGGAGCTTCCTATGAAATATTTGGGAGTGCCTCTTATCTCGTCCAGACTAAAGGCTGTTAATTGTAAGGGCCTTGTGGATCGAATTACCGCCAAAGTTCGACATTGGACCTGTAGAACACTCTCTTTCGCAGGGCGAGTACAACTGATTAACTCAGTCTTATTCTCCATCCAGGTCTATTGGGCATCTCTATTCCTATTACCTGGGGAAGTAGTGAAAAATGTTGAGCAAATTATGAGATCCTTTCTTTGGTCAGGTTCAGATATGAGCACTACCAGGGCTAAAGTGGCTTGGGATCAGGTATGTCTTCCAAAAAAGGAGGGGGGGCTAGGCATAAAAAGGATAGCAGAAATGGAACAAGATTGCCTTGTTGAAACATATTTGGAACTTGTGCAATGACTCAGACGGCTCAATCTGGTCTACTTGGATCAGATCCAATCTCTTGCGAGGTAGGAATTTCTGGACAATCAAGGCGCCAGGAAGCTGCTCTTGGGCTTGGGGAAAGATTCTAAAGCTCAGATCCTTAGCATGGCCGAAGATGAAGCACGTCATCGGAGATGGAATGACAACCTCTCTATGGTTTGACAATTGGCATCCTCACAGCCCGCTCGCTGATACCTACGGTGAACGTTTCATCTATGATTCAGGTATGGAACACAACGCGAGAGTGAACGTGCTGATTAATAACTTAGAATGGAGAATTCCTATCACTCATGCTATTGGCTGGCACCCCATTTTAGAAGCTATTCCTTCCACCTCTACTCCTAAGGGGCAAAAGGATGAGATTGTTTGGTTGGATTCGCCAAATCAGAGTTTCTCAGTCAAAGTAGCTTGGGAACAACTAAGAATTCATCATCAAATGGTTGATTGGCATGACATCGTGTGGTTCAAGAATGCTGTCCCAAGACATGCATTTCTTCTTTGGGTGGCTATCCAACGGAAACTCTCAACGCAGGATAGACTTCATCGGTTTGGTATTCATGGTCCCAATAGGTGCTCACTCTGTCTCTGCAATAATGAAGATCACAACCACTTGTTCTTTGAATGCTCCTTTGCGAAAGCATTATGGTGGAATGTTTGTGATAGATGCGACATTCCAAGAATGACAAAAAGCTTGGATGAATGGATTCGATTTGGCCACTGTCTCTTGGCATGGAAAAAGTTTCGTCAACTTTTCTCGTAAACTGGGTTTCGCAGCTACAGTGTATTGTATCTGGCAAGAACGGAATGCAAGGATCTTTGCAGATGTGTCTAAAGCTTCGAATTTGGTTTTTGATCAAATCGAATGTATCATTCGCGATAAGCTTGTTTTGATAAGGAATGTTCAACAAACAGATGAAAACATAAGGATCCAAAGACTTTGGAGGGTCAATAACATGGACTCTTAATTTGATGTTTAGCTGGTTGTTTTTGTACCCCTAGCATATCTAGTTGGTCCAAGTTTTTGTTTTGTTGTGGCTAGCCTGTAGCCATTTGTTGGTTTTTGTTTCTGTCCTCATTGTAAATCTTGGGTATGCCCATTATATTCTTTGTATCATTTTCTTTTAATACATAAGTCAGCTTACCAAAAAAAAAAAACTTCACATTCTGTGTATTGCGGTTGGTATCGCTCCAGAAGTTAAATTTGGGCTAGTTTTGATTTTGGCTTAGGGACGAATTGTTTGGTGGTTCATTTCGGCCGCAGAGGGTTTTGGGTACCAAGACATAAGAGAACGATCTATAAATTGACATTTTGGGTGTTCATAGTGTTGTAGTACTAAATGTTGAATTTGAGGTCATTTGGAGATGGTTTGGTCAAATTTGGACTTATTCTGATGTTTTTTGACTGTGGTTTTCATTCTAGTTTCAATTTTGCAGCAGAAACACTACTATTATTGCGAAACATAAGCAAACCAGCTTCGAATCAATTGAAACTTCACATTCTGTGTATTGGGGATGGGATCGCGCCGTAAGTTAAATTTGGGCTTGTTTTGATTTCGGCTTAGGGTCGAATTGATTGGTGGTTCATTTCGGCTGCAGAGGGTTTGGGTACGTAGACATAAGAGAACGATCTATAAATTGACATTTTGTGTGTTCATAGTGGTGTAATACTAAATGTTGAATTTGAGGTCATTTGGACATGGTTTGGTCACATTTGGACTTATTCTGATGTTTTTTGCCTGTCGTTTTCATTCTAGTTTCAATTTTGCAACAGAAACACTACTATTAATGCGAAACATAAGGAAACCAGCTTCAAATCAATTGAAACTTCACATTCTGTGTATTGCGGTTGGGATCGCTCCAGAAGTTAAATTTGGGCTAGTTTTGATTTTGGCTTAGGGACGAATTGTTTGGTGGTTCATTTCGGCCGCAGAGGGTTTTGGGTACCAAGACATAAGAGAACGATCTATAAATTGACATTTTGGGTGTTCATAGTGTTGTAGTACTAAATGTTGAATTTGAGGTCATTTGGAGATGGTTTGGTCAAATTTGGACTTATTCTGATGTAGTTTGCGTGAGGTTTTCATTCTAGTTGCAATTCTTCCGCAGAAACACTACTATTATTGCGAAACATAAGCAAACCAGCTTCGAATCAATTGAAACTTCACATTCTGTGTATTGCGGATGGGATCGCGCCATAAGTTAAATTTGGGCTCGTTTTGATTTCGGCTTAGGGACGAATTGTTTGGTGGTTCCTTTCGGCAGCAGAGGGTTTTGGGTACCAAGACATAAGAGAACGATCTATAAATTGACATTTTGTGTGTTCATAGTGTTGTAGTACTAAATGTTGAATTTGAGGTCATTTGGAGATGGTTTGGTCAAATTTGGACTTATTCTGATGTTGTTTGCGTGAGGTTTTCATTCTAGTTTGAATTCTTCCGCAGAAACACTACTATTAGTGCGAAACATAAGCAAACCAGCTTCGAATCAATTGAAACTTCACATTCTGTGTATTGGGGATGGGATCGCGCCGTAAGTTAAATTTGGGCTTGTTTTGATTTCGGCTTAGGGACGAATTGTTTGGTGGTTCATTTCGGCCGCAGAGGGTTTTGGGTTCCAAGACATAAGAGAACAATCTATAAATTGACATTTTGTGTGTTCATAGTGTTGTAATAGTAATTGTTGAATTTGAGGTCATTTGGAGATGGTTTGGTCAAATTTGGACTTATTCTGATGTAGTTTGCGTGAGGTTTTCATTCTAGTTGCAATTCTTCCACAGAAAAACTACTATTATTGCGAAACATAAGCAAACCAGCTTCGAATCAATTGAAACTTCACATTCTGTGTATTGCAGATGGGATCGCGCCATAAGTTAAATTTGGGCTAGTTTTGATTTCGGCTTAGGGACGAATTGTTTGGTGGTTCCTTTCGGCCGCAGAGGGTTTTGGGTACCAAGACATAAGAGAACGATCTATAAATTGACATTTTGTGTGTTCATAGTGTTGTAGTACTAAATGTTAAATTTGAGGTCATTTGGAGATGGTTTGGTCAAATTTGGACTTATTCTGATGTTTTGTGCCTGTGGTTTTCATTCTAGTTTCAATTTTGCAGCAGAAACACTACTATTATTGCGAAACATAAGGAAACCTGCTTCGAATCAATTGAAACTTCACATTATGTGTATTGCGGATGGGATCGCGCCAGAAGTTAAATTTGGGCTAGTTTTGATTTCGGCTTAGGGACGAATTGTTTGGTGGTTCATTTCGGCCGCAGAGGGTTTTGGGTACCAAGACATAAGAGAACGATCTATAAATTGACATTTTGTGTGTTCATAGTGTTGTAGTACTAAATGTTGAATTTGAGGTCATTTGGAGATGGTTTGGTCAAATTTGGACTTATTCTGATGTAGTTTGCGTGAGGTTTTCATTCTAGTTTCAATTCTTCCGCAGAAACACTACTATTAGTGAGAAACATTAGCAAACCAGCTTTCGAATCAATTGAAACTTCACATTCTGAGTATTGGGGATGGAATCGCGCCGTAAGTTAAATTTGGGCTTGTTTGATTTCGGCTTAGGGACGAATTGTTTGGTGGTTCATTTCGGCCGCAGAGGGTTTTGGGTACCAAGACATAAGAGAACAATCTATAAATTGACATTTTGTGTGTTCATAGTGTTGTAATATTAATTGTTGAATTTGAGGTCATTTGGAGATCGTTTGGTCAAATTTGGACTTATTCTAATGTTTTTTTACTGTGGTTTTCATTCTAGTTTCAATTTTGCAGCAGAAACACTACTATTATTGCGAAACATAAGCAAACCAGCTTCGAATCAATTGAAACTTCACATTCTGTGTATTGCGGATGGGATCGCGCCATAAGTTAAATTTGGGCTAGTTTTGATTTCGGCTTAGGGACGAATTGTTTGGTGGTTCCTTTCGGCCGCAGAGGGTTTTGGGTACCAAGACATAAGAGAACGATCTATAAATTGACATTTTGTGTGTTCATAGTGTTGTACTACTAAATGTTGAATTTGAGGTCATTTGGAGATGGTTTGGTCAAATTTGGACTTATTCTGATGTAGTTTGCGTGAGGTTTTCATTCTAGTTTCAATTCTTGCAGCAGAAACACTACTATTAGTGCGAAACATTAGCAAACCAGCTTCGAATCAATTGAAACTTCACATTCTGTATATTGCGGATGGGATCGCGCCCTAAGTTAAATTTGGGCTTGTTTTGATTTCGGCTTAGGGACGAATTGTTTGGTGGTTCATTTCGGCCGCAGAGGGTTTTGGGTACCAAGACATAAGAGAACGATCTATAAATTGACATTTTGTGTGTTCATAGTGTTGTAATACTAAATGTTGAATTTGAGGTCATTTGGAGATGGTTTGGTCAAATTTGGACTTATTCTGATGTTTTTTGCCTGTGGTTTTCATTCTAGTTTCAATTTTGCAGCAGAAACACTACTATTAATGCGAAACATAAGGAAACCAGCTTCGAATCAATTGAAACTTCACATTCTGTGTATTGCGGATGGGATCGCGCCAGAAGTTAAATTGGGGCTAGTTTTTGATTTCGGCTTAGGGACGAATTGTTTGGTGGTTAATTTCGGCCGCAGAGGGTTTTGGGTACTTAGACATAAGAGAACGATCTATAAATTGACATTTTGTGTGTTCATAGTGTTGTACCACTAAATGTTGAATTTTGAGGTCATTTGGAGATCGTTTGGTCAAATTTGGACTTATTCTGATGTAGTTTGCGTGAGGTTTCATTCTAGTTTCAATTCTTCCGCAGAAACACAACTATTATTGCGAAACATTAGCAAACCAGCTTCGAATCAATTGAAACTTCACATTCTATGTATTGGGGATGGGATCGCGCCGTAAATTAAAATTTGGGCTTGTTTTGATTTCGGCTTAGGGACGAATTGTTTGGTGGTTCATTTCGGCCGCAGAGGGTTTTGGGTACCAAGACATAAGAGAACGATCTATAAATTGACATTTTGTGTGTTCATAGTGTTGTACTACTAAATGTTGAATTTGAGGTCATTTGGAAATCGTTTGGTCAAATTTGGATTATTCTGATGTTTTTTGACTTTGGGTTTCATTCTAGTTTCAATTTTGCAGCAGAAACACTACTATTATTGCGAAACATAAGGAAACCAGCTTCGAATCAATTGAATCTTCACATTCTGTGTATTGCGGATGGGATCGCGCCCTAAGTTAAATTTGGGATTGTGTTGATTTCGGCTTAGGGACGAATTGGCATCCTCACAGCCCGCTCGCTGATACCTACGGTGAACGTTTCATCTATGATTCAGGTATGGAACACAACGCGAGAGTGAACGTGCTGATTAATAACTTAGAATGGAGAATTCCTATCACTCATGCTATTGGCTGGCACCCCATTTTAGAAGCTATTCCTTCCACCTCTACTCCTAAGGGGCAAAAGGATGAAATTGTTTGGTTGGATTCGCCAAATCAGAGTTTCTCAGTCAAAGTAGCTTGGGAACAACTAAGAATTCATCATCAAATGGTTGATTGGCATGACATCGTGTGGTTCAAGAATGCTGTCCCAAGACATGCATTTCTTCTTTGGGTGGCTATCCAACGGAAACTCTCAACGCAGGATAGACTTCATCGGTTTGGTATTCATGGTCCCAATAGGTGCTCCCTCTGTCTCTGCAATAATGAAGATCACAACCACTTGTTCTTTGAATGCTCCTTTGCGAAAGCATTATGGTGGAATGTTTGTGATAGATGCGACATTCCAAGAATGACAAAAAGCTTGGATGAATGGATTCGATTGGCCACTGTCTCTTGGCATGGAAAAAGTTTAGTCAACTTTTCTCGTAAACTGGGTTTCGCAGCTACAGTGTATTGTATCTGGCAAGAACGGAATGCAAGGATCTTTGCAGATGTGTCTAAAGCTTCGAATTTGGTTTTTGATCAAATCGAATGTATCATTCGCGATAAGCTTGTTTTGATAAGGAATGTTCAACAAACAGATGAAAACATAAGGATCCAAAGACTTTGGAGGGTCAATAACATGGACTCTTAATTTGATGTTTAGCTGGTTGTTTTTGTTCCCCTAGCATATCTAGTTGGTCCAAGTTTTTGTTTTGTTGTGGCTAGCCTGTAGCCATTTGTTGGTTTTCGTTTCTGTCCTCATTGTAAATCTTGGGTATGCCCATTATATTCTTTGTATCATTTTCTTTTAATACATAAGTCAGCTTACCAAAAAAAAAGGCTTAGGGACGAATTGTTTGGTGGTTCATTTCGGCCGCAGAGGGTTTTGGGTACCAGGACATAAGTGAAAGATCTATAAATTGACACTTTGTGTGTTCATAGTGTTGTAGTACTAAATGTTGAATTTGAGGTCATTTGGAGATGGTTTGGTCAAATTTGGACTTATTTTGATGTAGTTTGCGTGAGGTTTTCATTCTAGTTTCAATTCTTCCGCAGAAACACTACTATTAGTGCGAAACATTAGCAAACCAGCTTCGAATCAATTGAAACTTCACATTCTGTGTATTGCGGATGGGATCGCGCCCTAAGTTAAATTTGGGCTTGTTTTGATTTCGGCTTATGGACGAATTGTTTGGTGGTTCATTTCGGCCGCAGAGGGTTTTGGGTACCAAGACATAAGAGAACGATCTATAAATTGACATATTGTGTGTTCATAGTGTTGTAATATTAATTTTTGAATTTGAGGTCATTTGGAGATCGTTTGGTCAAATTTGGACTTCTTCTGATGTTTTTTGACTGTTGTTTTCATTCTAGTTTCAATTTTGCAGCAGAAACACTACTATTATTGCGAAACATTAGCAAACCAGCTTCGAAGCAATTGAAACTTCACATTCTGTGTATTGGGGATGGGATCGCGCCGTAAGTTTAATTTGGGCTTGTTTTGATTTCGGCTTAGGGACGAATTGTTTGGTGGTTCATTTCGGCCGCAGAGGGTTTTGGGTACCAAGACATAAGAGAACGATCTATAAATTGACATTTAGTGTGTTCATAGTGTTGTAATATTAATTGTTGAATTTGAGGTCATTTGGAGATCGTTTGGTCAAATTTGGACTTATTCTGATGTTTTTTGACTGTGGTTTTCATTCTAGTTTCAATTTTGCAGCAGAAACACTACTATTATTGCGAAACATAAGGAAACCAGCTTCGAATCAATTGAAACTTCACATTCTATGTATTGGGGATGGGATCGCGCCGTAAGTTAAATTTGGGCTTGTTTTGATTTCGGCTTAGGGACGAATTGTTTGGTGGTTCCTTTCGGCCGCAGAGGGTTTTGGGTACCAAGACATAAGAGAACGATCTATAAATTGACATATTGTATGTTCATAGTGTTGAAATATTAATTTTTGAATTTGAGGTCATTTGGAGATGGTTTGGTCAAATTTGGACTTATTCTGATGTAGTTTGCGTGAGGTTTTCATTCTAGTTTGAATTCTTCCGCAGAAACACTACAATTAGTGCGAAACGTTAGCAAACCAGCTTCGAATCAATTGAAACTTCACATTCTGTGTATTGGGGATGGGATCGCGCCGTAAGTTAAATTTGGGCTTGTTTTGATTTCGGCTTAGGGACGAATTGATTGGTGGTTCAATTCGGCTGCAGAGGGTTTGGCTACTTAGACATAAGAGAACGATCTATAAATTGACATTTTGTGTGTTCATAGTGTTGTAATATTAATTGTTGAATTTGAGGTCATTTGGAGATGGTTTGGTCAAATTTGGACTTATTCTGTTGTAGTTTGCGTGAGGTTTTCATTATAGTTTCAATTCTTCCGCAGAAACACTACTATTAGTGCGAAACATTAGCAAACCAGCTTCGAATCAATAGAAACTTCACATTCTGTGTATTGGGGATGGGATCGCGCCGTAAGTTAAATTTGGGCTTGTTTTGATTTCGGCTTAGGGACGAATTGTTTTTTTTTGGTAAGCTGACTTATGTATTAAAAGAAAATGATACAAAGAATATAATGGGCATACCCAAGATTTACAATGAGGACAGAAACGAAAACCAACAAATGGCTACAGGCTAGCCACAACAAAACAAAAACTTGGACCAACTAGATATGCTAGGGGTACAAAAACAACCAGCTAAACATCAAATTAAGAGTCCATGTTATTGACCCTCCAAAGTCTTTGGATCCTTATGTTTTCATCTGTTTGTTGAACATTCCTTATCAAAACAAGCTTATCGCGAATGATACATTCGATTTGATCAAAAACCAAATTCGAAGCTTTAGACACATCTGCAAAGATCCTTGCATTCCGTTCTTGCCAGATACAATACACTGTAGCTGCGAAACCCAGTTTACGAGAAAAGTTGACGAAACTTTTTCCATGCCAAGAGACAGTGGCCAATCGAATCCATTCATCCAAGCTTTTTGTCATTCTTGGAATGTCGCATCTATCACAAACATTCCACCATAATGCTTTCGCAAAGGAGCATTCAAAGAACAAGTGGTTGTGATCTTCATTATTGCAGAGACAGAGTGAGCACCTATTGGGACCATGAATACCAAACCGATGAAGTCTATCCTGCGTTGAGAGTTTCCGTTGGATAGCCACCCAAAGAAGAAATGCATGTCTTGGGACAGCATTCTTGAACCACACGATGTCATGCCAATCAACCATTTTGATGATGAATTCTTAGTTGTTCCCAAGCTACTTTGACTGAGAAACTCTGATTTGGCGAATCCAACCAAACAATCTCATCCTTTTGCCCCTTAGGAGTAGAGGTGGAAGGAATAGCTTCTAAAATGGGGTGCCAGCCAATAGCATGAGTGATAGGAATTCTCCATTCTAAGTTATTAATCAGCACGTTCACTCTCGCGTTGTGTTCCATACCTGAATCATAGATGAAACGTTCACCGTAGGTATCAGCGAGCGGGCTGTGAGGATGCCAATTGTCAAACCATAGAGAGGTTGTCATTCCATCTCCGATGACGTGCTTCATCTTCGGCCATGCTAAGGATCTGAGCTTTAGAATCTTTCCCCAAGCCCAAGAGCAGCTTCCTGGCGCCTTGATTGTCCAGAAATTCCTACCTCGCAAGAGATTGGATCTGATCCAAGTAGACCAGATTGAGCCATCTGAGTCATTGCACAAGTTCCAAATATGTTTCAACAAGGCAATCTTGTTCCATTCTGCTATCCTTTTTATGCCTAGCCCCCCCTCCTTTTTTGGAAGACATACCTGATCCCAAGCCACTTTAGCCCTGGTAGTGCTCATATCTGAACCTGACCAAAAGAAAGGATCTCATAATTTGCTCAACATTTTTCACTACTTCCCCAGGTAATAGGAATAGAGATGCCCAATAGACCTGGATGGAGAATAAGACTGAGTTAATCAGTTGTACTCGCCCTGCGAAAGAGAGTGTTCTACAGGTCCAATGTCGAACTTTGGCGGTAATTCGATCCACGAGGCCCTTACAATTAACAGCCTTTAGTCTGGACGAGATAAGAGGCACTCCCAAATATTTCATAGGAAGCTCCCCCTCTCTAAACCCAAGAATACTGATAATCTGTTCCCTCTCAGCTCCTAACGAAACCGCTCAAGAAGATGTCACTTTTGTTTGGATTTGGATATAGACCTGATAGAACCTGAAACTCTGTGAGTACATTTTTGATCATACGGATTGAATGTACATCCCCTTTGCTGAATATCATCAAGTCGTCGGCAAAGCAAAGATGAGAAATTCTGTCCTTCTTGCATCTCCAGTGGAACTTGAAGTTTTGGTTGGCACTCATATTGCAGAACAGCCCTGACAGGATTTCCATGCATAGGACAAACAAATATGGAGATAATGGATCACCTTGTCTCAGCCCTCTCCCCCCTTGGAAGTAACCCGCAAGTTCACCGTTGACGTTGATTGAGAATTGACATGATGTAACACAAACCATGATCCAATCAATGACTGTTCTAGGGAATCCCATTTTATCAACGTAGCATCAACGAAATCCCACCGAACAGAGTCATAAGCCTTCATCAGGTCTACTTTCATAGCACAACGAGCAGGACCCGTAGTTGTGTGATAGCCTTTCATTAGTTCCTGAGACAAAAGAATATTGTCGCTGATTCTCCGTCCAGAGATAAAAGCTGTTTGATACGGACCTACTAAGGATGGTAAAACAACTTTCATTCTCCCAGCTAGAATCTTCGCGATGCATTTGTATACTGTATTGCAGCAAGATATAGGACGAAAATCTGTCAACCTCGTAGGATTAGCAACTTTAGGGATAAGGGAAATGGATGTAGCATTCATTTCTTTAAGCATTCTACGAGTCTGGAAGAAGGAGCTAACAGCGTTGATTACATCTTCCCCCACTATGTGCCACATTCTTTTGAAGAAACCTGCGTTGAAGCCATCTGGACCAGGAGCTTTGTTGTTTTTCAAACTAAACATAGCATGCTTAATCTCCTCTCTTGTGACATCTTGTGCTAGTACATGCTGTTGAGTTGCCGACAATTTGTAAATAATTGCCGATTGCATCACTTCCTCGTTCAGGACCCTAGGCATCTGTTTCACTCCCAATACACGCTGGAAGTATGCAATTACTTCTGATTTGACTGCCTCGTGTCCTTCAGCGACTTCTCCATCCTCCCTTGTAACCGAGAGAAGCTTATTTCTATTCTGTCTACCATTTACTGATTTGTGAAAGTAGCTAGTATTCTGATCCCCCAAGCTAAGCCATTGTATCCTTGCCTTTTGTCTGAAAAAAACACTCTTCCGCCCTGACAGTAGAAGCATAGTTACGAACAGCATCTCTTTCTCGCATACGCAATTGGATCCTCAGGCGCTGTATGCAGAGCTTGTTGTAGTTCCATGTGATCTTTTGCATCTTTTGACTCTATCGGAAATATTGGAGAAGTTTGAGTCTTATTTGAAATGTTTAAGTTCCTGCTTTAGCTTCCTTAGTTTGCAACACAAGTTCCGCAGAAAAATACTATTATTGGAAACATAACAAACCCTCCTGAATGCTGATCACACTTTCTTCACCAAGGTATTGCAGATGAATCGTCATGATCCATCCACATATCGAAGTTAAATTTGGGCTGAATGTTTCGGCTTATGTTCCTTTGCCAGTGACAGAGGGTTTTTTACCACCATGGAGAATGATCTGACATACCAGCAGGCAAGAATCTCGCTTCCGACAATGGGGAAGCGCATATTCCACTTCTCATTCACAAGCACTCTATCTAGTTTCCGCCATAATCATATTCTCAGGACATTGGTTCGTCCAAGTATAATGCATACCTGAATACGAAGATCATCCACTTTCGCTTCACGTATACATGTTTCCAATCTGTCCATATGACAGCCCACTAGAAGACCCCCTAACCTCTCTGACTTTGCGGATAGCATTAAAGTCGCCCATAAGAAATCCATGGGGTTGACTCCCATCCATCACTACGGCTCACAATATCAGACCATAAAGCCTCACGTACAGATGCATTATTGTCTCCGTAAATGATTGAAGTATTAAAACAGATATTTGGTAGCTAATATCATGACAGAAACATGGATAGCCTGGTCTGACATTCCCAGAACATCCACCTTCACCAAATCAGCATTCCAACAAACCAAATACGACCACGACAAGAAATCATAATTATACAAGAATGACCAATTACGCAGAAGAAGTTGCGAAACATTATCTTTATTCCTGTCTTAACCCGAGTTTCAACCAAACCAAAAAAAACCATCTCTCTTGATGGATGAGCTGACGCAGTTCTGAATGCTTTATGGGATCATTCAAACCTCTAACATTCCAACATCCAATAATCATAGGGAAATAGAGAGGAGTACCTAACATCAAACACATGGATTACCTTGACTTGCCCCCCCTCGAGGAGCCAGATTTCTTACTCTTCTTTGAAAAGCCTGGAGAACCCGTTTTCTTTTTTTCTAGAGAGTCTCTAGCCTTGCTAGCTAACTGATTAACAAAAGTTTCCCCGTCAGAAGAAATCGGACTTTGCGGACTTGTTGGGATCAGTGACGTCGACTCCTTATCATCATCTTCCTTACCTGTACCACCTCCCATAACTCCAATATCAACATTCACCTCATGACTAACAGGGTTCATGGTTGCATTACAGATGGTTGAACTTTGATCTAAAGAAGTACATGCATCCCCTTCCTCCGGCACCATGTCTGCTCGTAAGCTCTTCAAAATAAGAGGAGAGGTAGGATTTTCATCTTCATAACAACCAGCATTGGGCACATCTAATGTCGCAGATTCATTCGTATTACAATCAGCACTCTGTAAAGCAGATGCTAAACAACCAGCATTAGTCCATATTGGATTCCTCCTGCGGAAGCCAGCCATTTGAATATTTCTGGAGAAATCCTTCTCGGAATAGTCAGAGCCGCCGGCATATTTCTCCTTCTTCCACCGTTGGATCAAGCTTATTTTTGGATATGTGATGCCTCGGGTTATGATACACATTCTGAACGGTGGAGATTGGAAATTACGCCTCCAGCAACGTTGTCTACATGTTCAACAGAAGGTCGTCATTCTCAGGTCAGTTTCGGTATAATTAAGATCTGCGGCGATCCAACCGTTAAACTGTGCTGATATTTGAATATGTTATACATAACATGTGTATCTTCCTTTGAACCGTTGGGATGTTTGAACTGATCGGTGTTCCAATCATAGTGCTGGTCGCTTATTAGTGCTTCTTGGACTGAGTTTTTTTCTAGTATTTGTATGCTGCCAAATTGTCTTTGTGTTCTGCTGTCAAATTTGTTCCAATGGTTAGCTCTGACATTGAACAACACAATGGAGTTAAATCTGGACATACTTTACAATTAGAGCTCCAAGACATGCTAAATAGTCATGACATGACTCCTGTGTTGGGTTCTAAAGGTGATGAGTTGAAGGTTGGGTCTAAGCAACAAGAACAGCTACACCTTAGCCCCAAATTGAATTTTTTAAATGCTTTGAAGGGCTCTGATGTTGATGAAAATAAGGGTAGGATGTCCCTTGATATGAATCCAGTCCGTAACTTGCATTTTGCTCCCCCCGCAATAACTGATGGTCGTGTGACAGTAGCTCCTCCACTTGATGTGTTTGAGGATGGCTGTGAACTTTGGAAATCCACTCTAGTTGGTCATTTCGTGGGTCAGAAATTACCCTATCCTGTTGTTAATTCTATTGCTAAAAGAATATGGGGCTCCCACGGTCTATCCGAAGTTTTATCTTCTGATAATGGATTCTTTCTCTTCACTTTTGATTCTGTCGATCGCGCCACTAATGTTTTGGAGAGAGCCCCATGGCACATGGCCAACAGACCTTTGGTGCTTAAACGTTGGCATCCGAACATGCAATTTTTGAAAGATGATCTGGATAGAGTTCCGGTATGGGTTAAGCTCTACAATGTTCCTCTCGAGTATTGGACTGTTAAGGGGCTGAGTTGTGTAGCGAGTGCTATTGGGGTTCCCCTTCATGCTGACCTTACTACATTGTTGCGTAAAAGGCTTAGCTACGCAAGAGTTTGCGTTGAGATAGAAGCTTCGAAAACGCTGGTGAAGGAATACGACCTTCGCTGTCCAAATGGGTTATTCATAACAATTTCAGCGGATTATGAATGGATTCCTTCAAGGTGCAATAATTGCAATGTCTTTGGACATACCACAGCGATATGTGCTACCAGTAAAGTTGATGATCGTACAATGGGGGCAGAGGGCAAAAGGAAAATAGGAGCTGTGAACTCTAAACATGCAAATAATAAGCAGAATCAGCTTCAATGGCAGGTAGTTGGTAAACGAAATAAGGGTGTTACGATTGGTGAGAATGATTGTTTGGCATCTAAAGAGCTTAATTGTAATGAGAATGGTTGTTTAGCATCTGCTTTACAGAGTGCTGATTGTAATACGAATGAATCTGCGACATTAGATGTGCCCAATGCTGGTTGTTATGAAGATGAAAATCCTACCTCTCCTCTTATTTTGAAGAGCTTACGAGCAGACATGGTGCCGGAGGAAGGGGATGCATGTACTTCTTTAGATCAAAGTTCAACCATCTGTAATGCAACCATGAACCCTGTTAGTCATGAGGTGAATGTTGATATTGGAGTTATGGGAGGTGGTACAGGTAAGGAAGATGATGATAAGGAGTCGACGTCACTGATCCCAACAAGTCCGCAAAGTCCGATTTCTTTCTGACGGGGAAACTTTTATTAATCAGTTAGCTAGCAAGGCTAGAGACTCTCTAGAAAAAAAGAAAACGGGTTCTCCAGGCTTTTCAAAGAAGAGTAAGAAATCTGGCTCCTCGAGGGGGGCAAGTCAAGGTAATCCGTGTGTTGATGTTTGGTACTCCTCTCTATTTCCCTATGATTATTGGATGTTGGAATGTTAGAGGTTTGAATGATCCCATAAAGCATTCAGAACTGCGTCAGCTCATCCATCAAGAGAGGATGGTTTTTTTTGGTTTGGTTGAAACTCGGGTTAGAGACAGGAATAAAGATAATGTTTCGCAACTTCTTCTGCGTAATTGGTCATTCTTGTATAATTATGATTTCTCTTGTCGTGGTCGTATTTGGGTTTGTTGGAATGCTGATTTGGTGAAGGTGGATGTTCTGGGAATGTCAGACCAGGCTATCCATGTTTCTGTCATGATATTAGCTACCAATATCTGTTTTAATACTTCAATCATTTACGGAGACAATAATGCATCTGTACGTGAGGCTTTATGGTCTGATATTGTGAGTCGTAGTGATGGATGGGAGTCAACCCCATGGATTCTTATGGGCGACTTTAATGCTATCCGCAACCAGTCAGAGAGGTTAGGGGGGTCTTCTACGTGGGCTGGTCATATGGACAGATTGGAAACATGTATACGTGAAGCGAAAGTGGATGATCTTCGGTATTCAGGTATGCATTATACTTGGACGAACCAATGTCCTGAGAATATGATTATGCGGAAACTAGATAGAGTGCTTGTGAATGAGAAGTGGAATATGCGCTTCCCATTGTCGGAAGCGAGATTCTTGCCTGCTGGTATGTCAGATCATTCTCCCATGGTGGTAAAAGTCACTGGCAATGTTCAGAACATAAAGAAACCATTCAGATTCTTCGATATGTGGATGGATCATGACGAGTTCATGCCCTTGGTGAAGAAAGTATGGGATCAGCATTCAGGAGGGTGTCCAATGTATCAACTGTGTTGCAAACTAAGGAAGCTAAAGCAGGAACTTAAACATTTCAATAAGACTCACTTCTCCAATATTTCCGATAGAGTCAAAGATGCAAAAGATCACATGGATAGGGCTCAACAAGCTCTGCATACAGCGCCTGAGGATCCAACATTGCGTATGCGAGAAAGAGATGCTGTTCGTAACTATGCTTCTACTGTCAGGGCGGAAGAGTGTTTTTTCAGACAAAAGGCAAGGATACAATGGCTTAGCTTGGGGGATCAGAATACTAGCTACTTTCACAAATCAGTAAATGGTAGACAGAATAGAAATAAGCTTCTCTCGGTTACAAGGGAGGATGGAGAAGTCGCTGAAGGACACGAGGCAGTCAAATCAGAAGTAATTGCATACTTCCAGCGTGTATTGGGAGTGAAACAAATGCCTAGGGTCCTGAACGAGGAAGTGATGCAATCGGCAATTATTTACAAATTGTCGGCAACTCAACAGCATGTACTAGCACAAGATGTCACAAGAGAGGAGATTAAGCATGCTATGTTTAGTTTGAAAAACAACAAAGCTCCTGGTCCAGATGGCTTCAACGCAGGTTTCTTCAAAAGAATGTGGCACATAGTGGGGGAAGATGTAATCAACGCTGTTAGCTCCTTCTTCCAGACTCGTAGAATGCTTAAAGAAATGAATGCTACATCCATTTCCCTTATCCCTAAAGTTGCTAATCCTACGAGGTTGACAGATTTTCGTCCTATATCTTGCTGCAATACAGTATACAAATGCATCGCGAAGATTCTAGCTGGGAGAATGAAAGTTGTTTTACCATCCTTAGTAGGTCCGTATCAAACAGCTTTTATCTCTGGACGGAGAATCAGCGACAATATTCTTTTGTCTCAGGAACTAATGAAAGGCTATCACACAACTACGGGTCCTGCTCGTTGTGCTATGAAAGTAGACCTGATGAAGGCTTATGACTCTGTTCGGTGGGATTTCGTTGATGCTACGTTGATAAAAATGGGATTCCCTAGAACAGTCATTGATTGGATCATGGTTTGTGTTACATCATGTCAATTCTCAATCAACGTCAACGGTGAACTTGCGGGTTACTTCCAAGGGGGGAGAGGGCTGAGACAAGGTGATCCATTATCTCCATATTTGTTTGTCCTATGCATGGAAATCCTGTCAGGGCTGTTCTGCAATATGAGTGCCAACCAAAACTTCAAGTTCCACTGGAGATGCAAGAAGGACAGAATTTCTCATCTTTGCTTTGCCGACGACTTGATGATATTCAGCAAAGGGGATGTACATTCCATCCGTATGATCAAAAATGTACTCACAGAGTTTCAGGTTTCTATCAGGTCTATATCCAAATCCAAACAAAAGTGACATCTTCTTGAGCGGTTCGTTAGGAGCTGAGAGGGAACAGATTATCAGTATTCTTGGGTTTAGAGAGGGGGAGCTTCCTATGAAATATTTGGGAGTGCCTCTTATCTCGTCCAGACTAAAGGCTGTTAATTGTAAGGGCCTCGTGGATCGAATTACCGCCAAAGTTCGACATTGGACCTGTAGAACACTCTCTTTCGCAGGGCGAGTACAACTGATTAACTCAGTCTTATTCTCCATCCAGGTCTATTGGGCATCTCTATTCCTATTACCTGGGGAAGTAGTGAAAAATGTTGAGCAAATTATGAGATCCTTTCTTTGGTCAGGTTCAGATATGAGCACTACCAGGGCTAAAGTGGCTTTGGGATCAGGTATGTCTTCCAAAAAAGGAGGGGGGGGCTAGGCATAAAAAGGATAGCAGAATGGAACAAGATTGCCTTGTTGAAACATATTTGGAACTTGTGCAATGACTCAGATGGCTCAATCTGGTCTACTTGGATCAGATCCAATCTCTTGCGAGGTAGGAATTTCTGGACAATCAAGGCGCCAGGAAGCTGCTCTTGGGCTTGGGGAAAGATTCTAAAGCTCAGATCCTTAGCATGGCCGAAGATGAAGCACGTCATCGGAGATGGAATGACAAACCTCTCTATGGTTTGACAATTGGCATCCTCACAGCCCGCTCGCTGATACCTACGGTGAACGTTTCATCTATGATTCAGGTATGGAACACAACGCGAGAGTGAACGTGCTGATTAATAACTTAGAATGGAGAATTCCTATCACTCATGCTATTGGCTGGCACCCCATTTTAGAAGCTATTCCTTCCACCTCTACTCCTAAGGGGCAAAAGGATGAGATTGTTTGGTTGGATTCGCCAAATCAGAGTTTCTCGGTCAAAGTAGCTTGGGAACAACTAAGAATTCATCATCAAATGGTTGATTGGCATGACATCGTGTGGTTCAAGAATGCTGTCCCAAGACATGCATTTCTTCTTTGGGTGGCTATCCAACGGAAACTCTCAAACGCAGGATAGACTTCATCGGTTTGGTATTCATGGTCCCAATAGGTGCTCACTCTGTCTCTGCAATAATGAAGATCACAACCACTTGTTCTTTGAATGCTCCTTTGCGAAAGCATTATGGTGGAATGTTTGTGATAGATGCGACATTCCAAGAATGACAAAAAGCTTGGATGAATGGATTCGATTGGCCACTGTCTCTTGGCATGGAAAAAGTTTCGTCAACTTTTCTCGTAAACTGGGTTTCGCAGCTACAGTGTATTGTATCTGGCAAGAACGGAATGCAAGGATCTTTGCAGATGTGTCTAAAGCTTCGAATTTGGTTTTTGATCAAATCGAATGTATCATTCGCGATAAGCTTGTTTTGATAAGGAATGTTCAACAAACAGATGAAAACATAAGGATCCAAAGACTTTGGAGGGTCAATAACATGGACTCTTAATTTGATGTTTAGCTGGTTGTTTTTGTTCCCCTAGCATATCTAGTTGGTCCAAGTTTTTGTTTTGTTGTGGCTAGCCTGTAGCCATTTGTTGGTTTTCGTTTCTGTCCTCATTGTAAATCTTGGGTATGCCCATTATATTCTTTGTATCATTTTCTTTTAATACATAAGTCAGCTTACCAAAAAAAAAATTACAATTAAGCTCTTTAGATGCCAAACAATCATTCTCACCAATCGTAACACCCTTATTTCGTTTACCAACTACCTGCCATTGAAGCTGATTCTGCTTATTATCTGCATGTTTAGAGTTCACAGCTCCTATTTTCCTTTTGCCCTCTGCCCCCATTGTACGATCATCAACTTTACTGGTAGCACATATCGCTGTGGTATGTCCAAAGACATTGCAATTATTGCACCTTGAAGGAATCCATTCATAATCCGCTGAAATTGTTATGAATAACCCATTTGGACAGCGAAGGTCGTATTCCTTCACCAGCGTTTTCGAAGCTTCTATCTCAACGCAAACTCTTGCGTAGCTAAGCCTTTTACGCAACAATGTAGTAAGGTCAGCATGAAGGGGAACCCCAATAGCACTCGCTACACAACTCAGCCCCTTAACAGTCCAATACTCGAGAGGAACAT
This sequence comes from Populus alba, assembly GCF_005239225.2. NCBI lineage: Eukaryota > Viridiplantae > Streptophyta > Magnoliopsida > Malpighiales > Salicaceae > Populus > Populus alba. Next base: position 20,529,880 of record NC_133297.1, on the reverse strand, counting down.
TGTAGAGCTTAACCCATACCGGAACTCTATCCAGATCATCTTTCAAAAATTGCATGTTCGGATGCCAACGTTTAAGCACCAAAGGTCTGTTGGCCATGTGCCATGGGGCTCTCTCCAGAACATTAGTGGCGCGATCGACAGAATCAAAAGTGAAGAGAAAGAATCCATTATCAGAAGATAAAACTTCGGATAGACCGTGGGAGCCCCATATTCTTTTAGCAATAGAATTAACAACAGGATAGGGTAATTTCTGACCCACGAAATGACCAACTAGAGTGGATTTCCAAAGTTCACAGCCATCCTCAAACACATCAAGTGGAGGAGCTACTGTCACACGACCATCAGTTATTGCGGGGGGAGCAAAATGCAAGTTACGGACTGGATTCATATCAAGGGACATCCTACCCTTATTTTCATCAACATCAGAGCCCTTCAAAGCATTTAAAAAATTCAATTTGGGGCTAAGGTGTAGCTGTTCTTGTTGCTTAGACCCAACCTTCAACTCATCACCTTTAGAACCCAACACAGGATTCATGTCATGACTATTTAGCATGTCTTGGAGCTCTAATTGTAAAGTATGTCCAGATTTAACTCCATTGTGTTGTTCAATGTCAGAGCTAACCATTGGAACAAATTTGACAGCAGAACACAAAGACAATTTGGCAGCATACAAATACTAGAAAAAACTCAGTCCAAGAAGCACTAATAAGCGACCAGCACTATGATTGGAACACCGATCAGTTCAAACATCCCAACGGTTCAAAGGAAGATACACATGTTATGTATAACATATTAAAAAATCAGCACAGTTTAACGGTTGGATCGCCGCAGATCTTAATTATACCGAAACTGACCTGAGAATGACGACCTTCTGTTGAACATGTAGACAACGTTGCTGGAGGCTTAATTTCTAATCTCCACCGTTCAGAATGTGTATCATAACCAGATGCATCACATATCCAAAAATAAGGTTGATCCAACGGTGGAAGAAGGAGAAATATGCCGGCGGCTCTGACTGTTCCGAGAAGGATTTCTCCAGAAATATTCAAATGGCTGGCTTCCGCAGGAGGAATCCAATATGGACGATCCCTCTGGACAGAATGTAGGCAATATAGATGTTCACAACATACCAAAAAATAGTCTGGATCCAACGGTATAACAAGGCAAAACGGGCCGGCGACTCTGACAGCACTAGGGGGTTTTCCAGAAAATTTCAATTGTCCAGATTTCTTAAACGGAGGAAGCTTTAGAAGATCCCTCCGGTCAGAATGTAGACAATAGTTCAGTTCACAACATAACCAAATCTTGGCTTGATCCAACGGTGGTCGCCGGAGATATGGCTGTTGGAGCACCGCCCCTCACGGTGACACCAGAATGCAAGCAAGAAACTCCCTCTATTCTGCGTTTTTTTTACTCTGCCTCTCTTGCGTTTTTCCTTTATTTTTCTGCTATTTTTTTGCTGTCTTTTTGCTGCCCTCGTTAGGTCATTAGAGGGGCTTATATATAGTCTAAATATGTCTCCATTTAGGAAGGATTCAATGCATTTCATTCTAGTTTGAATTCTTCCGCAGAAACACTACTATTAGTGCGAAACATTAGCAAACCAGCTTCGAATCAATTGACACTTCACATTCTGTGTATTGGGGATGGGATCGCGCCGTAAGTTAAATTTGCGCTTGTTTTGATTTAGGCTTAGGGACGAATTGTTTGGTGGTTCATTTCGGCTGCAGAGGGTTTTGCGTACCAAGACATAAGAGAACGATCTATAAATTGACATTTTGTGTGTTCATAGTGTTGTAATGCTAAATGTTGAATTTGAGGTCATTTGGAGATGGTTTGGTCAAATTTGGACTTAGTCTGATGTAGTTGGCGTGAGGTTTTCATTCTAGTTTCAATTCTTCCGCAGAAACACTACTATTAATGCGAAACATTAGCAAACCAGCTTCGAATCAATTGAAGCTTGACATTCTGTGTATTGGGGATGGGATCGCGCCGTAAGTTAAATTTGGGCGTGTTTTGATTTCCGCTTAGGGACAAATTGATTGGTGGTTCATTTCAGCTGCAGAGGGTTTGGGTACTTAGACATAAGAGAACGATCTATAAAGTGATATTTTGTGTGTTCATAGTGTTGTAATATTAATTGTTGAATTTGAGGTCATTTGGAGATGGTTTGGTCAAATTTGGACTTATTCTGATGTTTTTTGCCTGTGGTTTTCATTATAGTTTGAATTTTGCAGCAGAAACACTACTATTATTGCGAAACATAAGGAAACCAGCTTCGAATCAATTGAAACTTCACATTCTGTGTATTGCGGATGGGATCGCGCCCTAAGTTAAATTTGGGCTTGTTTTGATTTCGGCTTACGGACGAATTGATTGGTGGTTCATTTCAGCTGCAGAGGGTTTGGGTACTTAGACATAAGAGAACGATCTATAAATTGACATTTTATGTGTTCATAGTGTTGTAATATTAATTGTTGAATTTGAGGTCATTTGGAGATCGTTTGGTCAAATTTGGACTTATTCTGATGTTTTTTTACTGTGGTTTTCAGTCTAGTTTCAATTTTGCAGCAGAAACACTACTATTATTGCGAAACATAAGGAAACGAGCTTCGAATCAATTGAAACTTCACATTCTGTGTATTGCGGATGGGATCGCGCCAGAAGTTAAATTTGGGCTAGCTTTGATTTCGGCTTAGGGACGAATTGTTTGGTGGTTCATTTCGGCCGCAGAGGGTTTTGGGTACCAAGACATAAGAGAACGATCTATAAATTGACATTTTGTGTGTTCATAGTGTTGTAATGCTAAATGTTGAATTTGAGGTCATTTGGAGATGGTTTGGTCAAATTTGGACTTAGTCTGATGTAGTTGGCGTGAGGTTTTCATTCTAGTTTCAATTCTTCCGCATAAACACTACTATTAATGCGAAACATTAGCAAACCAGCTTCGAATCAATTGAAGCTTCACATTCTGTGTATTGGGGATGGGATCGCGCCGTAAGTTAAATTTGCGCTTGTTTTGATTTTGGCTTAGGGACGAATTGTTTGGTGGTTCATTTCGGCCGCAGAGGGTTTTGCGTACCAAGACATAAGAGAACGATCTATAAATTGACATTTTGTGTGTTCATAGTGTTGTAATGCTAAATGTTGAATTTGAGGTCATTTGGAGATGGTTTGGTCAAATTTGGACTTAGTCTGTTGTAGTTGGCGTGAGGTTTTCATTCTAGTTTCAATTCTTCCGCAGAAACACTACTATTAATGCGAAACATTAGCAAACCAGCTTCGAATCAATTGAAGCTTGACATTCTGTGTATTGGGGATGGGATCGCGCCGTAAGTTAAATTTGGGCGTGTTTTGATTTCGGCTTAGGGACGAATTGATTGGTGGTTCATTTCAGCTGCAGAGGGTTTGGGTACTTAGACATAAGAGAACGATCTATAAAGTGATATTTTGTGTGTTCATAGTGTTGTAACACTAAATGTTGAATTTGAGGTCATTTGGAGATGGTTTTGTCAAATTTGGACTTATTCTGATGTAGTTTGCGTGAGGTTTTCATTCTAGTTTCAATTCTTCCGCAGAAACACTACTATTAGTGCGAAACATTAGCAAACCAGCTTCGAAACAATTGAAACTTCACATTCTGTGTATTGGGGATGGGATCGCGCCGTAAGTTAAATTTGGGCTTGTTTTGATTTCGGCTTATGGACGAATTGTTTGGTGGTTCATTTCGGCCGCAGAGGGTGTTGGGTACCAAGACATAAGAGAACGATCTATAAATTGACATTTTGTGTGTTCATAGTGTTGCAATATTAATTGTTGAATTTGAGGTCATTTGGAGATCGTTTGGTCAAATTTGGACTTATTCTGATGTTTTTTTACTGTGGTTTTCATTCTACTTTCAATTTTTTTTTTTTGGTAAGTTGACTTATGTATTAAAAGAAAATGATACAAAGAATATAATGGGCATACCCAAGATTTACAATGAGGACAGAAACGAAAACCAACAAATGGCTACAGGCTAGCCAAAACAAAACAAATTCTACTTTCAATTTTGCAGCAGAAACACTACTATTATTGCGAAACATAAGCAAACCAGCTTCGAATCAATTGAAACTTCACATTCTGTGTATTGGGGATGGGATCGCGCCGTAAGTTAAATTTGGGCGTGTTTTGATTTCGGCTTAGGGACGAATTGTTTGGTGGTTCATTTCGGCCGCAGAGGGTTTGGGGTACCAAGACATAAGAGAACGATCTATAAATTGACATTTTGTGTGTTCATAGTGTTGTAATATTAATTGTTGAATTTGAGGTCATTTGGAGATGGTTTGGTCAAATTTGGACTTATTCTGATGTAGTTTGCGTGAGGTTTTCATTCTAGTTGCAATTCTTCCGCAGAAACACTACTATTAGTGCGAAAAATAAGCAAACCAGCTTCGAATCAATTGAAACTTCACATTCTGTGTATTGCGGATGGGATCGCGCCGTAAGTTAAATTTGGGCTAGTTTTGATTTCGGCTTAGGGACGAATTGTTTGGTGGTTCATTTCGGCCGCAGAGGGTTTTGGGTACCAAGAAATAAGAGAACGATCTATAAATTGACATTTTGTGTGTTCATAGTGTTGTAGTACTAAATGTTAAATTTGAGGTCATTTGGAGATGGTTTGGTCAAATTTGGACTTATTCTGATGTTTTGTGCCTGTGGTTTTCATTCTAGTTAGTGATAGACTTAATAGAGAGAGGTTAGAGAGAGGTTAGAGAGGAAAGATTCAAAGGGGCGGTGCTCCAACAGCCATATCTCCGGCGACCACCGTTGGATCAAGCCAAGATTTGGTTATGTTGTGAACTGAACTATTGTCTACATTCTGACCGGAGGGATCTTCTAAAGCTACCGCCGTTTAAGAAATCTGGACAATTGAAATTTTCTGGAAACCCCCCTAGTGCTGTCAGAGTCGCCGGCCCATTTTGCCTTGTTATACCGTTGGATCCAGACTATTTTTTGGTATGTTGTGAACATCTATATTGCCTACATTCTGTCCAGAGGGATCGTCCATATTGGATTCCTCCTGCGGAAGCCAGCCATTTGAATATTTCTGGAGAAATCCTTCTCGGAACAGTCAGAGCCGCCGGCATATTTCTCCTTCTTCCACCGTTGGATCAAGCTTATTTTTGGATATGTGATGCATCTGGTTATGATACACATTCTGAACGGTGGAGATTAGAAATTAAGCCTCCAGCAACGTTTTCTACATGTTCAACAGAAGGTCGTCATTCTCAGGTCAGTTTCGGTATAATTAAGATCTGCGGCAATCCAACCGTTAAACTGTGCTGATTTTTGAATATGTTATACATAACATGTGTATCTTCCTTTGAACCGTTGGGATGTTTGAACTGATCGGTGTTCCAATCATAGTGCTGGTCGCTTATTAGTGCTTCTTGGACTGAGTTTTTTCTAGTATTTGTATGCTGCCAAATTGTCTGTGTTCTGCTGTCAAATTTGTTCCAATGGTTAGCTCTGACATTGAACAACACAATGGAGTTAAATTTGGACATACTTTACAATTAGAGCTCCAAGACATGCTAAATAGTCATGACATGAATCCTGTGTTGGGTTCTAAAGGTGATGAGTTGAAGGTTGGGTCTAAGCAACAAGAACAGCTACACCTTAGCCCCAAATTGAATTTTTTAAATGCTTTGAAGGGCTCTGATGTTGATGACAATAAGGGTAGGATGTCCCTTGATATGAATCCAGTCCGTAACTTGCATTTTGCTCCCCCCGCAATAACTGATGGTCGTGTGACAGTAGCTCCTCCACTTGATGTGTTTGAGGATGGCTGTGAACTTTGGAAATCCACTCTAGTTGGTCATTTCGTGGGTCAGAAATTACCCTATCCTGTTGTTAATTCTATTGCTAAAAGAATATGGGGCTCCCACGGTCTATCCGAAGTTTTATCTTCTGATAATGGATTCTTTCTCTTCACTTTTGATTCTGTCGATCGCGCCACTAATGTTCTGGAGAGAGCCCCATGGCACATGGGCAACAGACCTTTGGTGCTTAAACGTTGGCATTTTTTTTTTTTGGTAAGCTGACTTATGTATTAAAAGAAAATGATACAAAGAATATAATGGGCATACCCAAGATTTACAATGAGGACAGAAACGAAAACTAACAAATGGCTACAGGCTAGCCACAACAAAACAAAAACTTGGACCAACTAGATATGCTAGGGGTACAAAAACAACCAGCTAAACATCAAATTAAGAGTCCATGTTATTGACCCTCCAAAGTCTTTGGATCCTTATGTTTTCATCTGTTTGTTGAACATTCCTCATCAAAACAAGCTTATCGCGAATGATACATTCGATTTGATCAAAAACCAAATTCGAAGTTTTAGACACATCTGCAAAGATCCTTGCATTCCGTTCTTGCCAAATACAATACACTGTAGCTGCGAAACCCAGTTTACGAGAAAAGTTGACGAAACTTTTTCCATGCCAAGAGACAGTGGCCAATCGAATCCATTCATCCAAGCTTTTTGTCATTCTTGGAATGTCGCATCTATCACAAACATTCCACCATAATGCTTTCGCAAAGGAGCATTCGAAGAACAAGTGGTTGTGATCTTCATTATTGCAGAGACAGAGTGAGCACCTATTGCTTAAACGTTGGCATCCGAACATGCAATTTTTGAAAGATGATCTGGATAGAGTTCCGGTATGGGTTAAGCTCTACAATGTTCCTCTCGAGTATTGGACTGTTAAGGGGCTGAGTTGTGTAGCGAGTGCTATTGGGGTTCCCCTTCATGCTGACCTTACTACATTGTTGCGTAAAAGGCTTAGCTACGCAAGAGTTTGCGTTGAGATAGAAGCTTCGAAAACGCTGGTGAAGGAATACGACCTTCGTTGTCCAAATGGGTTATTCATAACAATTTCAGCGGATTATGAATGGATTCCTTCAAGGTGCAATAATTGCAATGTCTTTGGACATACCACAGCGATATGTGCTACCAGTAAAGTTGATGATCGTACAATGGGGGCAGAGGGCAAAAGGAAAATAGGAGCTGTGAACTCTAAACATGCAGATAATAAGCAGAATCAGCTTCAATGGCAGGTAGTTGGTAAGCGAAATAAGGGTGTTACGATTGGTGAGAATGATTGTTTGGCATCTAAAGAGCTTAATTGTAATGAGAATGGTTGTTTAGCATCTGCTTTACATAGTGCTGATTGTAATACGAATGAATCTGCGACATTAGATGTGCCCAATGCTGGTTGTTATGAAGATGAAAATCCTACCTCTCCTCTTATTTTGAAGAGCTTACGAGCAGACATGGTGCCGGAGGAAGGGGATGCATGTAACTTTCTTTAGATCAAAGTTCAACCATCTGTAATGCAACCATGAACCCTGTTAGTCATGAGGTGAATGTTGATATTGGAGTTATGGGAGGTGGTACAGGTAAGGAAGATGATGATAAGGAGTCGACGTCACTGATCCCAACAAGTCCGCAAAGTCCGATTTCTTCTGACGGGGAAACTTTTATTAATCAGTTAGCTAGCAAGGCTAGAGACTCTCTAGAAAAAAAGAAAACGGGTTCTCCAGGCTTGTCAAAGAAGAGTAAGAAATCTGGCTCCTCGAGGGGGGGCAAGTCAAGGTAATCCGTGTGTTGATGTTTGGTACTCCTCTCTATTTCCCTATGATTATTGGATGTTGGAATGTTAGAGGTTTGAATGATCCCATAAAGCATTCAGAACTGCGTCAGCTCATCCATCAAGAGAGGATGGTTTTTTTTGGTTTGGTTGAAACTCGGGTTAGAGACAGGAATAAAGATGATGTTTCGCACCTTCTTCTGCGTAATTGGTCATTCTTGTATAATTATGATTTCTCTTGTCGTGGTCGTATTTGGGTTTGTTGGAATGCTGATTTGGTGAAGGTGGATGTTCTGGGAATGTCAGACCAGGCTATCCATGTTTCTGTCATGATATTAGCTACCAATATCTGTTTTAATACTTCAATCATTTACGGAGACAATAATGCATCTGTACGTGAGGCTTTATGGTCTGATATTGTGAGTCGTAGTGATGGATGGGAGTCAACCCCATGGATTCTTATGGGCGACTTTAATGCTATCCGCAACCAGTCAGAGAGGTTAGGGGGGTCTTCTACGTGGGCTGGTCATATGGACAGATTGGAAACATGTATACGTGAAGCGAAAGTGGATGATCTTCGGTATTCAGGTATGCATTATACTTGGACGAACCAATGTCCTGAGAATATGATTATGCGGAAACTAGATAGAGTGCTTGTGAATGAGAATATGCGCTTCCCATTATCGGAAGCGAGATTCTTGCCTGCTGGTATGTCAGATCATTCTCCCATGGTGGTAAAAGTCACTGGCAATGTTCAGAACATAAAGAAACCATTCAGATTCTTCGATATGTGGATGGATCATGACGAGTTCATGCCCTTGGTGAAGAAAGTATGGGATCAGCATTCAGGAGGTTGTCCAATGTATCAACTGTGTTGCAAACTAAGGAAGCTAAAGCAGGAACTTAAACATTTTCAATAAGACTCACTTCTCCAATATTTCCGATAGAGTCAAAGATGCAAAAAGATCACATGGATAGGGCTCAACAGCTCTGCATACAGCGCCTGAGGATCCAACATTGCGTATGCGAGAAAGAGATGCTGTTCGTAACTATGCTTCTACTGTCAGGGCGGAAGAGTGTTTTTTCAGACAAAAGGCAAGGAATACAATGGCTTAGCTTGGGGGATCAGAATACTAGCTACTTTCACAAATCAGTAAATGGTAGACAGAATAGAAATAAGCTTCTCTCGGTTACAAGGGAGGATGGAGAAGTCGCTGAAGGACACGAGGCAGTTCAAATCAGAAGTAATTGCATACTTCCAGCGTGTATTTGGGAGTGAAACAGATGCCTAGGGTCCTGAACGAGGAAGTGATGCAATCGGCAATTATTTACAAATTGTCGGCAACTCAACAGCATGTACTAGCACAAGATGTAACAAGAGAGGAGATTAAGCATGCTATGTTTAGTTTGAAAAAAACAACAAAGCTCCTGGTCCAGATGGCTTCAACGTAGGTTTCTTCAAAAGAATGTGGCACATAGTGGGGAAGATGTAATCAACGCTGTTAGCTTCCTTCTTTCCAGACTCGTAGAATGCTTAAAGAAAATGAATGCTACATCCATTTCCCTTATCCTAAAGTTGCTAATCCTACGAGGTTGACAGATTTTCGTCCTATATCTTGCTGCAATACAGTATACAAATGCATCGCGAAGATTCTAAGCTGGGAGAATGAAAGTTGGTTTTACCATCCTTAGTAGGTCCGTATCAAACAGCTTTTATCTCTGGACGGAGGAATCAGCGACAATATTCTTTTGTCTCAGGAACTAAATG
>NC_133297.1:20426056-20519972 GCF_005239225.2 Populus alba | reverse complement strand
AGGCAAGGATACAATGGCTTAGGCTTGGGGGGATCAGGAATACTAGCTACTTTCACAATCAAGTAAATGGTAGACAGAATAGAAATAAGCTTCTGAAGTAGTGAAAAAAACACTACCAGGGGAAGTAGTGAAAAATGTTGAGGGGGGGGGCAAATTATGAGATCCTTTCTTTGGTCAGGTTCAGATATGAGCACTACCAGGGCTAAAGTGGCTTGGGATCAGGTATGTCTTCCAAAAAAGGAGGGGGGGCTAGGCATAAAAAGGATAGCAGAATGGAACAAGATTGCTTGTTGAAACATATTTGGAACTTGTGCAATGACTCAGATGGCTCAATCTGGTCTACTTGGATCAGATCCAATCTCTTGCGAGGTAGGAATTTCTGGACAATCAAGGCGCCAGGAAGCTGCTCTTGGGCTTGGGGGAAAGATTCTAAAGCTCAGATCCTTAGCATGGCCGAAGATGAAGCACGTCATCGGAGATGGAATGACAACCTCTCTATGGTTTGACAATTGGCATCCTCACAGCCCGCTCGCTGATACCTACGGTGAACGTTTCATCTATGATTCAGGTATGGAACACAACGCGAGAGTGAACGTGCTGATTAATAACTTAGAATGGAGAATTCCTATCACTCTGCTATTGGCTGGCACCCCATTTTAGAAGCTATTCCTTCCACCTCTACTCCTAAGGGGCAAAAGGATGAGATTGTTTGGTTGGATTCGCCAAATCAGGGTTTCTCAGTCAAAGTAGGCTTGGGAACAACTAAGAATTCATCATCATCAATGGTTGAATTGGCATGACATCGTGTGGTTCAAGAATGCTGTCCCAAGACATGCATTTCTTCTTTGGGTGGCTATCCAACGGAAACTCTCAACGCAGGATAGACTTCATCGGTTTGGTATTCATGGTCCCAATAGGTGCTCACTCTGTCTCTGCAATAATGAAGATCACAACCACTTGTTCTTTGAATGCTCCTTTGCGAAAGCATTATGGTGGAATGTTTTGTGATAGATGCGACATTCCAAGAATGACAAAAAGCTTGGATGAATGGATTCGATTGGCCACTGTCTCTTGGCATGGAAAAAGTTTCGTCAACTTTTCTCGTAAACTGGGTTTCGCAGCTACAGTGTATTGTATCTGGCAAGAACGGAATGCAAGGATCTTTGCAGATGTGTCTAAAGCTTCGAATTTGGTTTTTTGATCAAATCGAATGTATCATTCGCGATAAGCTTGTTTTGATGAAGGAATGTTCAACAAACAGATGAAAACATAAGGATCCAAAGACTTTGGAGGGTCAATAACATGGACTCTTAATTTGATGTTTAGCTGGTTGTTTTTGTACCCCTAGCATATCTAGTTGGTCCAAGTTTTTGTTTTGTTGTGGCTAGCCTGTAGCCATTTGTTGGTTTTCGTTTCTGTCCTCATTGTAAATCTTGGGTATGCCATTATATTCTTTGTATCATTTTCTTTTAATACATAAGTCAGCTTACCAAAAAAAAATAAAATAAGCTTCTCTCGGTTACAAGGGAGGATGGAGAAGTCGCTGAAGACACGAGGCAGTCAAATCAGAAGTAATTGCATACTTCCAGCGTGTATTGGGAGTGAATGCTAGGGTCCTGAACGAGGAAGTTGCAATCGGCATTCTTACAAATTGTCGGCAACTCAACAAACTCACAAGATGTCACAAGAGAGGAGATTAAGCATGCTATGTTTAGTTTGAAAAAACAAGCTCCTGGTCCAGATGGCTCAACGCAGGTTTCTTCAAAAGAAGTATGTGGCAAGCATAGTGGGGAAGATGTAATCAACACTGTTAGATGCCTTCTTCCAGACTCGTAGAATGCTTAAAAAATGAATGTACATCATTTCCTTATCCCCTAAGCTGCTAATCCTACGAGGTTGACAACTTTTTCGTCCTAATCTGCTGCAATACAGTATACAAATGCATCGCGAAGATTCTAGCTGGAGAATGAAGTTGTTTTACCATCCTTAGTAGGTCCGTATCAAACAGCTTTATCTCTGGACGAATGATCAGCGACAATTTTTTTTGTCTCAGGAAACTAATGAAAGGCTATCACACAACTACGGGTCCTGCTCGTTGTTTTTTTTTGGTAAGCTGACTTATGTATTAAAAGAAAATGATACAGAATATAATGGGCTATACCCAAGATTTACAATGAGGACAGAAACGAAAACCAACAAATGGCTACAGGCTAGCACACAACAAAACAAAAACTTTGGACCAACTAGATATGCTAGGGGTACAAAAACAACAGCTAAACATCAAATTAAGAGTCCATGATTGGACCCTCCAAAAGTCTTTGGATCCTTATGTTTTCATCTGTTTGTTGAACATTCTTATCAAAACAAGCTTATCGCGAATGATACATTCGATTTGATCAAAAACAAAATTCGAGCTTTAGACACATTGCTGCAAGAATCCTTGCATCTGTTCTTGCAGCAAAATCGAAAACCGTCCTTTTTCCATGCCAAGAGACAGTGGCCATCGAATCCATTCATCCAAGCTTTTTAAGTCATTCTTGGAAATGTCGCATCTATCACAAACATTCCACCATAATGTTTCGCAAAGGAGCATTCGAAGAAACAAATGGTTGGATCCATCTGAGACCAGAGTGAGCACCTATTGGGACATGAATACCAAACCATGAATCTCCTGCGTTGAGAGTTTCCGTTGGATTGCCACCCAATTTTTGAAGAAATATTGCTTGCAGCATTCTCGTTCAGAACCAACACGATGTTCACTGCCAATCACACGCATTTGATTGATGAATTCTTCTGATTTGTTCCCAAGCGACTTCTGAACTGAGAAAGCTTGATTTTTTTTTTTTGGTAAGCTGACTTATGTATTAAAAGAAAATGATACAAAGAATATAATGGGCATACCCAAGATTTACAATGAGGACAGAAACGAAAATCAACAAATGGCTACAGGCTAGCCACAACAAAACAAAAACTTGGACCAACTAGATATGCTAGGGGTACAAAAACAACCAGCTAAACATCAAATTAAGAGTCCATGTTATTGACCCTCCAAAGTCTTTGGATCCTTATGTTTTCATCTGTTTGTTGAACATTCCTTATCAAAACAAGCTTATCGCGAATGATACATTCGATTTGATCAAAAACCAAATTCGAAGCTTTAGACACATCTGCAGAGATCCTTGCATTCCGTTCTTGCCAGATACAATATACTGTAGCTGCGAAACCTAGTTTACGAGAAAAGTTGACGAAACTTTTTCCATGCCAAGAGACAGTGGCCAATCGAATCCATTCATCCAAGCTTTTTGTCATTCTTGGAATGTCGCATCTATCACAAACATTCCACCATAATGCTTTCGCAAAGGAGCATTCAAAGAACAAGTGGTTGTGATCTTCATTATTGCAGAGACAGAGTGAGCACCTATTGGGACCATGAATACCAAACCGATGAAGTCTATCCTGCGTTGAGAGTTTCCGTTGGATAGCCACCCAAAGAAGAAATGCATGTCTTGGGACAGCATTTCTTGAACCACACGATGTCATGCCAATCAACCATTTGATGATGAATTCTTAGTTGTTCCCAAGCTACTTTGACTGAGAAACCCTGATTTGGCGAATCCAACCAAACAATCTCATCCTTTTGCCCTTAGGAGTAGAGGTGGAAGGAATAGCTTCTAAAATGGGGTGCCAGCCAATAGCATGAGTGATAGGAATTCTCCATTCTAAGTTATTAATCAGCACGTTCACTCTCGCGTTGTGTTCCATACCTGAATCATAGATGAAACGTTCACCGTAGGTATCAGCGAGCGGGCTGTGAGGATGCCAATTGTCAAACCATAGAGAGGTTGTCATTCCATCTCCGATGACGTGCTTCATCTTCGGCCATGCTAAGGATCTGAGCTTTAGAATCTTTCCCCAAGCCCAAGAGCAGCTTCCTGGCGCCTTGATTGTCCAGAAATTCCTACCTCGCAAGAGATTGGATCTGATCCAAGTAGACCAGATTGAGCCATCTGAGTCATTGCACAAGTTCCAAATATGTTTCAACAAGGCAATCTTGTTCCATTCTGCTATCCTTTTTATGCCTAGCCCCCCTCCTTTTTTGGAAGACATACCTGATCCAAGCCACTTTAGCCCTGGTAGTGCTCATATCTGAACCTGACCAAAGAAAGGATCTCATAATTTGCTCAACATTTTTCACTACTTCCCCTGGATGGAGAATAAACTGAGTTAGACAGTGTTTTTTCACTACTTCAGAAGCTTATTTCTATTCTGTCTACATTTACTGATTTGTGAAAGTAGCTAGTATTCTTCCCCAAGCTAAGCCATTGTATCCTTGCCTTTGTATGAATAAAGACACTCCCGCCTGACAGTAGAAGCATAGTTACGAACAGCATCTCTTTCTCGGCATACGCAATGTTGGATCCTCAGGCGCTGTATGCCTAGAGCTTGTTTGAGCCCTATCATGTGATCTTTTGCATCTTTGACTCTATTCGGAAATATTGGAGAAAGTGAGTCTTATTGAAATGTTTAAGTTCCTGCTTTAGCTTCCTTAGTTTGCAACACAGTTGATACATTGGACAACCTCCTGAATGCTGATTCATACTTTCTTCACCAAGGGCATGAACTCGTCATGATCCATCCACATATCGAAGAATCTGAATGGTTTCTTTATGTTCTGAACATTGCCAGTGACTTTTACCACCATGGGAGAATGATCTGACATACCAGCAGGCAAGAATCTCGCTTCCGACAATGGGAAGCGCATATTCCACTTCTCATTCACAAGCACTCTATCTAGTTCCGCATAATCATATTCTCAGACATTGGTTCGTCCAAGTATAATGCATACAACGAATACCGAAGATCATCCACTTTCGCTTCACGTATACATGTTTCCAATCTGTCCATATGACCAGCCCACGTAGAAGACCCCCTAACCTCTCTGACTGGCGTTGCAGATAGCATTAAAGTCGCCCATAAGAATCCATGGGGTTTGACTCCCATCCATCACTACGACTCACAATATCAGACCATAAAGCCTCACGTACAGATGCATTATTGTCTCCGGATTGAAGTATTAAAACAGATATTGGTAGCTTGTTTTGATTTCGGCTTATTGTTTGGTGTTCATAGAGGGTTTTGGGTACCAAGACATAATCTATAAATTGACATTTTGTGTGTTCATGTGTTGTAATGCTAAATGTTGAATTTGAGGTCATTTGGAGATGGTTTGGTCAAATTTGGACTTATTCTGATGTAGTTGGCGTGAGGTTTTCATTCTAGTTTCAATTCTTCCGCAGAAACACGAACATTAGCAAACCAGCTTCGAATCATTGAAGCTTGACATTCTGTGTATTGGGATGGGATCGCGCCGTAAGTAAATTTGGGCGTGTTTTGATTTCGGCTTAGGACGATTGATTGGTGGTTCAAATTCGGCTGCAGAGGGTTTGGGTACGTAGACAGAAGCGAACGATCTCTAAACTGAGATTTTGTTGCTCATTAAATTGTAATACTAAATGTTGAATTTGAGGTCATTTGGAGATGGTTTGGTCACTTATTCTATTGTTTTTTTGCGTGAGGTTTTCATTCTAGTTTCAGTTCTGTCACAGAAACACTACTATTAGTGCGAAACATAAGCAAAACCAGCTTCGAATCAATTGAAACTTAACATTCTGTGTATTGCGGATGGGATCGCCGTAAGTTAAATTTGGGCTTATTTGGGATTTCAACTCGGACGAATTGATTGGCAATTCGGCTGCAGAGGGTTTGGGTTACCTAGACATAAGAGAACGATTTATAAATTGACATTTTGTGTGTTCATAGTGTTGTAATCCTAAATTTTTTTGAATTTGAGGAAATTTGGACTTACTGATGTAGTTGGCGTGAGGTTTTCATTCTAGTTTGAATTCTTTCCGCAGAAACACTATTAGTGCGAAACATTAGCAAACCAGCTTCGAAACAATTTAAACATCACATTCTGTGTATTGGGGATGGGATCGCGCCGTAAGTTAATTTGGGCTTGTTGATTTCGGCTTAGGGACGAATTGATTGGTGGTTCATTTCAGCTGCAGAGGGTTGGGTACTTAGACATAAGAGAACGATCTATAAAGTGATATTTTGTGTGTTCATAGTGTTGTAATATTATTTGCGTTTGGTCAAATTTGGACTTTTACCACCATGGGAGAATGATCTGACATACCAGCAGGCAAGAATCTCGCTTCCGACAATGGGAAGCGCATATTCCACTTCTCATTCACAAGCACTCTATCTAGTTTCCGCATAATCATATTCTCAGGACATTGGTTTGTCCAAGTATAATGCATACCTGAATACCGAAGATCATCCACTTTCGCTTCACGTATACATGTTTCCAATCTGTCCATATGACCAGCCCACGTAGAAGACCCCTAACCTCTCTGACTGGTTGCGGATAGCATTAAAGTCGCCCATAAGAATCCATGGGGTTGACTCCCATTCATCACTACGTATCAACCATAAAGCTCACGTACAGATGCATTATTGTCTCCGTAAATGATTGAAGTATTAAAACAGATATTGGTAGCTAATATCATGACAGAAACATGGATAGCCTGGTCTGACATTCCCAGAACATCCACCTTCACCAAATCAGCATTCCAACAAACCCAAATACGACCACGACAAGAGAAAATCATAATTATACAAGAATGACCAATTACGCAGAAGAAGTTGCGAAACATTATCTTTATTCCTGTCTCTAACCCGAGTTTCAACCAAACCAAAAAAAACCATCCTCTCTTGATGGATGAGCTGACGCAGTTCTGAATGCTTTATGGGATCATTCAAACCTCTAACAATTCCAACATCCAATAATCATAGGGAAATAGAGAGGAGTACAAACATCAACACACGGATTACCTAGACTTGCCCCCCTCGAGGAGCTAGATTTCTTACTCTTCTTTGAAAAGCCTGGAGAACCCGTTTTCTTTTTTTCTAGAGAGTCTCTAGCCTTGCTAGCTAACTGATTAATAAAAGTTTCCCCGTCAGAAGAAATCGGACTTTGCGGACTTGTTGGGATCAGTGACGTCGACTCCTTATCATCATCTTCCTTACCTGTACCACCTCCCATAACTCCAATATCAACATTCACCTCATGACTAACAGGGTTCATGGTTGCATTACAGATGGTTGAACTTTGATCTAAAGAAGTACATGCATCCCCTTCCTCCGGCACCATGTCTGCTCGTAAGCTCTTCAAAATAAGAGGAGAGGTAGGATTTTCATCTTCATAACAACCAGCATTGGGCACATCTAATGTCGCAGATTCATTCGTATTACAATCAGCACTCTGTAAAGCAGATGCTAAACAACCATTCTCATTACAATTAAGCTCTTTAGATGCCAAACAATCATTCTCACCAATTGTAACACCCTTATTTCGTTTACCAACTACCTGCCATTGAAGCTGATTCTGCTTATTATCTGCATGTTTAGAGTTCACAGCTCCTATTTTCCTTTTGCCCTCTGAGGATGCCAATTGTCAAACCATAGAGAGGTTGTCATTCCATCTCCGATGACGTGCTTCATCTTCGGCCATGCTAAGGATCTGAGCTTTAGAATCTTTCCCCAAGCCCGAGAGCAGCTTCCTGGCGCCTTGATTGTCCAGAAATTCCTACCTCGCAAGAGATTGGATCTGATCCAAGTAGACCAGATTGAGCCATCTGAGTCATCGCACAAGTTCCAAATATGTTTCAACAAGGCAATCTTGTTCCATTCTGCTATCCTTTTTATGCCTAGCCCCCCCTCCTTTTTTGGAAGACATACCTGATCCCAAGCCACTTTAGCCCTGGTAGTGCTCATATCTGAACCTGACCAAAGAAAGGATCTCATAATTTGCTCAACATTTTTCACTACTTCCCCAGGTAATAGGAATAGAAGTCCTGGTCCTGCTCGTTGTGCTATGAAAGTAGACCTGATGAAGGCTTATGACTCTGTTCGGTGGGATTTCGTTGATGCTACGTTGATAAAAATGGGATTCCCTAGAACAGTCATTGATTGGATCATGGTTTGTGTTACATCATGTCAATTCTCAATCAACGTCAACGGTGAACTTGCGGGTTACTTCCAAGGGGGGAGAGGGCTGAGACAAGGTGATCCATTATCTCCATATTTGTTTGTCCTATGCATGGAAATCCTGTCAGGGCTGTTCTGCAATATGAGTGCCAACCAAAACTTCAAGTTCCACTGGAGATGCAAGAAGGACATAATTTCTCATCTTTGCTTTGCCGACGACTTGATGATATTCAGCAAAGGGGATGTACATTCAATCCGTATGATAAAAAATGTACTCACAGAGTTTCAGGTTCTATCAGGTCTATATCCAAATCCAAACAAAAGTGACATCTTCTTGAGCGGTTCGTTAGGAGCTGAGAGGGAACAGATTATCAGTATTCTTGGGTTTAGAGAGGGGGAGCTTCCTATGAAATATTTGGGAGTGCCTCTTATCTCGTCCAGATTAAAGGCTGTTAATTGTAAGGGCCTCGTGGATCGAATTACCGCCAAAGTTCGACATTGGACCTGTAGAACACTCTCTTTCGCAGGGCGAGTACAACTGATTAACTCAGTCTTATTCTCCATCCAGGTCTATTGGGCATCTCTATTCCTATTACATGGGGAAGTAGTGAAAAATGTTGAGCAAATTATGAGATCCTTTCTTTGGTCAGGTTCAGATATGAGCACTACCAGGGCTAAAGTGGCTTGGGATCAGGTATGTCTTCCAAAAAAGGAGGGGGGGCTAGGCATAAAAAGGATAGCAGAATGGAACAAGATTGCCTTGTTGAAACATATTTGGAACTTGTGCGATGACTCAGATGGCTCAATCTGGTCTACTTGGATCAGATCCAATCTCTTGCGAGGTAGGAATTTCTGGACAATCAAGGCGCCAGGAAGCTGCTCTTGGGCTTGGGGAAAGATTCTAAAGCTCAGATCCTTAGCATGGCCGAAGATGAAGCACGTCATCGGAGATGGAATGACCACCTCTCTATGGTTTGACAATTGGCATCCTCACAGCCCGCTCGCTGATACCTACGGTGAACGTTTCATCTATGATTCAGGTATGGAACACAACGCGAGAGTGAACGTGCTGATTAATAACTTAGAATGGAGAATTCCTATCACTCATGCTATTGGCTGGCACCCCATTTTAGAAGCTATTCCTTCCACCTCTACTCCTAAGGGGCAAAAGGATGAGATTGTTTGGTTGGATTCGCCAAATCAGAGTTTCTCAGTCAAAGTAGCTTGGGAACAACTAAGAATTCATCATCAAATGGTTGATTGGCATGACATCGTGTGGTTCAAGAATGCTGTCCCAAGACATGCATTTCTTCTTTGGGTGGCTATCCAACGGAAACTCTCAACGCAGGATAGACTTCATCGGTTTGGTATTCATGGTCCCAATAGGTGCTCACTCTGTCTCTGTAATAATGAAGATCACAACCACTTGTTCTTCGAATGCTCCTTTGCGAAAGCATTATGGTGGAATGTTTGTGATAGATGCGACATTCCAAGAATGACAAAAAGCTTGGATGAATGGATTCGATTGGCCACTGTCTCTTGGCATGGAAAAAGTTTCGTCAACTTTTCTCGTAAACTGGGTTTCGCAGCTACAGTGTATTGTATCTGGCAAGAACGGAATGCAAGGATTTTGCAGATGTGTCTAAAGCTTCGAATTTGGTTTTTGATCAATCGAATGTATCATTCGCGATAAGCTTGTTTTGATAAGGAATGTTCAACAAACAGATGAAAACATAAGGATCCAAAGACTTTGGAGGGTCAATAACATGGACTCTTAATTTGATGTTTAGCTGGTTGTTTTTTGTACCCCTAGCATATCTAGTTGGTCCAAGTTTTGTTTTTTGTTGTGGCTAGCCTGTAGCCATTTGTTGGTTTTCGTTTCTGTCCTCATTGTAAATCTTGGGTATGCCCATTATATTCTTTGTATCATTTTCTTTTTAATACATAAGTCAGCTTACCAAAAAAAAAAAAATCAAAACAAGCCCAAATTTAACTTACGGCGCGATCCCATCCGCAATACACAGAATGTGAAGTTTCAATTGATTCGAACTGGTTTGCTTATGTTTCGCACTAATAGTAGTGTTTCTGCGGAAGAACTGCAACTAGAATGAAAACCTCACGCAAACTACATTAGAATAAGTCCAAATTTGACCAAACCATCTCCAAATGACCTCAAATTCAACAATTAGTGTTACAACACTATGAACACACAAAATGTCAATTTATAGATCGTTCTCTTATGTCTTGGTACCCAAAACCCTCTGCGGCCGAAATGAACCCAAACAATTCGTCCCTAAGCCGAAATCAAAACAAGCCCAAATTTAACTTACGGGGCGATCCCATCCCCAATACACAGAATGTCAAGCTTCAATGGATTCGAAGCTGGTTTGCTAATGTTTCGCATTAATAGTAGTGTTTCTGCGGAAGAATTGAAACTAGAATGAAAACCTCACGCCAACTACATCAGAATAAGTCCAAATTTGACCAAACCATCTCCAAATGACCTCAAATTCAACATTTAGCATTACAACACTATGAACACACAAAATGTCAATTTATAGATCGTTCTCTTATGTCTTGGTACCCAAAACCCTCTGCGGCCGAAAGGAACCACCAAACAATTCGTCCTAAGCCGAAATCAAAACTAGCCCAAATTTAACTTATGGCGCGATCCCATCCGCAATACACAGAATGTGAAGTTTCAATTGATTCGAAGCTGGTTTGCTTATGTTGCGCAATAATAGTAGTGTTTCTGCGGAAGAATTGCAACTACAATGAAAACCTCAAGACATGCATTTCTTCTTTGGGTGGCTATCCAACGAAAACTCTCAACGCAGGATAGACTTCATCGGTTTGGTATTCATGGTCCCAATAGGTGCTCACTCTGTCTCTGCAATAATGAAGATCACAACCACTTGTTCTTCGAATGCTCCTTTGCGAAAGCATTATGGTGGAATGTTTGTGATAGATGCGACATTCCAAGAATGACAAAAAGCTTGGAAGGTCAAGAGAGTATAGAGAGAGGTTAGAGAGACGTTAGAGAGGAAAGATTCAAAGGGGCGGTGCTCCAACAGCCATATCTCCGGCGACCACCGTTGGATCAAGCCAAGATTTGGTTATGTTGTGAACTGAACTATTGTCTACATTCTGACCGGAGGGATCTTCTAAAGATTCCGCCGTTTAAGAAATCTGGACAATTGAAATTTTCTGGAAAACCCCCTAGTGCTGTCAGAGTCGCCGGCCCGTTTTTGCCTTGTTATACCGTTGGATCCAGACTATTTTTTTGGTATGTTGTGAACATCTATATTGCCTACATTCTGTCCAGAGGGATCGTCCATAATTGGATTCCTCCTGCGGAAGCCAGCCATTTGAATATTTCTGGAGAAATCCTTCTCGGAATAGTCAGAGCCGCCGGCATATTTCTCCTTCTTCCACCGTTGGATCAAGCTTATTTTGGATATGTGATGCATCGGGTTATGATACACATTCTGAACGGTGGAGATTAGAAATTAAGCCTCCAGCAACGTTGTCTACATGTTCAACAGAAGGTCGTCATTCTCAGGTCAGTTTCGGTATAATTAAGATCTGCGGCGATCCAATCGTTAAACTGTGCTGATTTTTGAATATGTTATACATAACATGTGTATCTTCCTTTGAACCGTTGGGATGTTTGAACTGATCGGTGTTCCAATCATAGTGCTGGTCGCTTATTAGTGCTTCTTGGACTGAGTTTTTTCTAGTATTTGTATGCTGCCAAATTGTCTTTGTGTTCTGCTGTCAAATTTGTTCCAATGGTTAGCTCTGACATTGAACAACACAATGGAGTTAAATCTGGACATACTTTACAATTAGAGCTCCAAGACATGCTAAATAGTCATGACATGAATCCTGTGTTGGGTTCTAAAGGTGATGAGTTGAAGGTTGGGTCTAAGCAACAAGAACAGCTACACCTTAGCCCAAATTGAATTTTTTAAATGCTTTGAAGGGCTCTGATGTTGATGAAAATAAGGGTAGGATGTCCCTTGATATGAATCCAGTCCGTAACTTGCATTTTGCTCCCCCCGCAATAACTGATGGTCGTGTGACAGTAGCTCCTCCACTTGATGTGTTTGAGGATGGCTGTGAACTTTGGAAATCCACTCTAGTTGGTCATTTCGTGGTCAGAAATTACCCTATCCTGTTGTTAATTCTATTGCTAAAAGAATATGGGGCTCCCATGGTCTGTCCGAAGTTTTATCTTCTGATAATGGATTCTTTCTCTTCACTTTTGATTCTGTCGATCGCGCCACTAATGTTCTGGAGAGAGCCCCATGGCACATGGCCAACAGACCTTTGGTGCTTAAACGTTGGCATCCGAACATGCAATTTTTGAAAGATGATCTGGATAGAGTTCCGGTATGGGTTAAGCTCTACAATGTTCCTCTCGAGTATTGGACTGTTAAGGGGCTGAGTTATGTAGCGAGTGCTATTGGGGTTCCCCTTCATGCTGACCTTACTACATTGTTGCGTAAAAGGCTTAGCTACGCAAGAGTTTGCGTTGAGATAGAAGCTTCGAAAATGCTGGTGAAGGAATACGACCTTCGCTGTCCAAATGGGTTATTCATAACAATTTCAGCGGATTATGAATGGATTCCTTCAAGGTGCAATAATTGCAATGTCTTTGGACATACCACAGCGATATGTGCTACCAGTAAAGTTGATGATCGTACAATGGGGGCAGAGGGCAAAAGGAAAATAGGAGCTGTGAACTCTAAACATGCAGATAATAAGCAGAATCAGCTTCAATGGCAGGTAGTTGGTAAACGAAATAAGGGTGTTACGATTGGTGAGAATGATTGTTTGGCATCTAAAGAGCTTAATTGTAATGAGAATGGTTGTTTAGCATCTGCTTTACAGAGTGCTGATTGTAATACGAATGAATCTGCGACATTAGATGTGCCCAATGCTGGTTGTTATGAAGATGAAAATCCTACCTCTCCTCTTATTTTGAAGAGCTTACGAGCAGACATGGTGCCGGAGGAAGGGGATGCATGTACTTCTTTAGATCAAAGTTCAACCATCTGTAATGCAACCATGAACCCTGTTAGTCATGAGGTGAATGTTGATATTGGAGTTATGGGAGGTGGTACAGGTAAGGAAGATGATGATAAGGAGTCGACGTCACTGATCCAACAAGTCCGCAAAGTCCGATTTCTTCTGACGGGGAAACTTTTATTAATCAGTTAGCTAGCAAGGCTAGAGACTCTCTAGAAAAAAAAGAAAACGGGTTCTCCAGGCTTTTCAAAGAAGAGTAAGAAATCTGGCTCCTCGAGGGGGGGCAAGTCAAGGTAATCCGTGTGTTGATGTTTGGTACTCCTCTCTATTTCCTATGATTATTGGATGTTGGAATGTTAGAGGTTTGAATGATCCCATAAAGCATTCAGAACTGCGTCAGCTCATCCATCAAGAGAGGATGGTTTTTTTTGGTTTGGTTGAAACTCGGGTTAGAGACAGGAATAAAGATAATGTTTTCGCAACTTCTTCTGCGTAATTGGTCATTCTTGTATAATTATGATTTCTCTTGTCGTGGTCGTATTTGGGTTTGTTGGAATGCTGATTTGGTGAAGGTGGATGTTCTGGGAATGTCAGACCAGGCTATCCATGTTTCTGTCATGATATTAGCTACCAATATCTGTTTTAATACTTCAATCATTTACGGAGACAATAATGCATCTGTACGTGAGGCTTTATGGTCTGATATTGTGAGTCGTAGTGATGGATGGGAGTCAACCCCATGGATTCTTATGGGCGACTTTAATGCTATCCGCAACCAGTCAGAGAGGTTAGGGGGGTCTTCTACGTGGGCTGGTCATATGGACAGATTGGAAACATGTATACGTGAAGCGAAAGTGGATGATCTTCGGTATTCAGGTATGCATTATACTTGGACGAACCAATGTCCTGAGAATATGATTATGCGGAAACTAGATAGAGTGCTTGTGAATGAGAAGTGGAATATGCGCTTCCCATTGTCGGAAGCGAGATTCTTGCCTGCTGGTATGTCAGATCATTCTCCCATGGTGGTAAAAGTCACTGGCAATGTTCAGAACATAAAGAAACCATTCAGATTCTTCGATATGTGGATGGATCATGACGAGTTCATGCCCTTGGTGAAGAAAGTATGGGATCAGCATTCAGGAGGGTGTCCAATGTATCAACTGTGTTGCAAACTAAGGAAGCTAAAGCAGGAACTTAAACATTTCAATAAGACTCACTTCTCCAATATTTCCGATAGAGTCAAAGATGCAAAAGATCACATGGATAGGGCTCAACAAGCTCTGCATACAGCGCCTGAGGATCCAACATTGCGTATGCGAGAAAGAGATGTTGTTCGTAACTATGCTTCTACTGTCAGGGCGGAAGAGTGTTTTTTCAGACAAAAGGCAAGGATACAATGGCTTAGCTTGGGGATCAGAATACTAGCTACTTTCACAAATCAGTAAATGGTAGACAGAATAGAAATAAGCTTCTCTCGGTTACAAGGGAGGATGGAGAAGTCGCTGAAGGACACGAGGCAGTCAAATCAGAAGTAATTGCATACTTCCAGCGTGTATTGGGAGTGAAACAGATGCCTAGGGTCCTGAACGATGAAGTGATGCAATCGGCAATTATTTACAAATTGTCGGCAACTCAACAGCATGTACTAGCACAAGATGTCACAAGAGAGGAGATTAAGCATGCTATGTTTAGTTTGAAAAACAACAAAGCTCCTGGTCCAGATGGCTTCAACGCAGGTTTCTTCAAAAGAATGTGGCACATAGTGGGGGAAGATGTAATCAACGCTGTTAGCTCCTTCTTCCAGACTCGTAGAATGCTTAAAGAAATGAATGCTACATCCATTTCCCTTATCCCTAAAGTTGCTAATCCTACGAGGTTGACAGATTTTCGTCCTATATCTTGCTGCAATACAGTATACAAATGCATCGCGAAGATTCTAGCTGGGAGAATGAAAGTTTGTTTTACCATCCTTAGTAGGTCCGTATCAAAACAGCTTTTATCTCTGGACGGAGAATCAGCGACAATATTCTTTTGTCTCAGGAACTAATGACAGGCTATCACACAACTACGGGTCCTGCTCGTTGTGCTATGAAAGTAGACCTGATGAAGGCTTATGACTCTGTTCGGTGGGATTTCGTTGATGCTACGTTGATAAAAATGGGATTCCCTAGAACAGTCATTGATTGGATCATGGTTTTGTGTTACATCATGTCAATTCTCAATCAACGTCAACGGTGAACTTGCGGGTTACTTCCAAGGGGGGAGAGGGCTGAGACAAGGTGATCCATTATCTCCATATTTGTTTGTCCTATGCATGGAAATCCTGTCAGGGCTGTTCTGCAATATGAGTGCCAACCAAAACTTCAAGTTCCACTGGAGATGCAAGAAGGACAGAATTTCTCATCTTTGCTTTGCCGACGACTTGATGATATTCAGCAAAGGGGATGTACATTCAATCCGTATGATCAAAAATGTACTCACAGAGTTTCAGGTTCTATCAGGTCTATATCCAAATCCAAACAAAAGTGACATCTTCTTGAGCGGTTCGTTAGGAGCTGAGAGGGAACAGATTATCAGTATTCTTGGGTTTTAGAGAGGGGGAGCTTCCTATGAAATATTTGGGAGTGCCTCTTATCTCGTCCAGACTAAAGGCTGTTAATTGTAAGGGCCTCGTGGATCGAATTACCGCCAAAGTTCGACATTGGACCTGCAGAACACTCTCTTTCGCAGGGCGAGTACAACTGATTAACTCAGTCTTATTCTCCATCCAGGTCTATTGGGCATCTCTATTCCTATTACCTGGGGAAGTAGTGAAAAATGTTGAGCAAATTATGAGATCCTTTCTTTGGTCAGGTTCAGATATGAGCACTACCAGGGCTAAAGTGGCTTGGGATCAGGTATGTCTTCCAAAAAAGGAGGGGGGCCTAGGCATAAAAAGGATAGCAGAATGGAACAAGATTGCCTTGTTGAAACATATTTGGAACTTGTGCAATGACTCAGATGGCTCAATCTGGTCTACTTGGATCAGATCCAATCTCTTGCGAGGTAGGAATTTCTGGACAATCAAGGCGCCAGGATATTTTGTGTGCTCATTAAATTGTAACACTAAATGTTGAATTTGAGGTCATTTGGAGATGGTCTGGTCAAATTTGGACTAATTCTAATGTTTTTTGCGTGAGATTTTCATTCTAGTTTCAGTTCTGTCACAGAAACACTACTATTAGTAGATCACAACCACTTGTTCTTTGAATGCTCCTTTGCGAAAGCATTATGGTGGAATGTTTGTGATAGATGTGACATTCCAAGAATGACAAAAAGCTTGGATGAATGGATTCGATTGGCCACTGTCTCTTGGCATGGAAAAAGTTTCGTCAACTTTTCTCATAAACTGGGTTTCGCAGCTATAGTGTATTGTATCTGGCAAGAACGGAATGCAAGGATCTTTGCAGATGTGTCTAAAGCTTCGAATTTGGTTTTTGATCAAATCGAATGTATCATTCGCGATAAGCTTGTTTTGATAAGGAATGTTCAACAAACAGATGAAAACATAAGGATCCAAAGACTTCGGAGGGTCAATAACATGGACTCTTAATTTGATGTTTAGCTGGTTGTTTTTGTACCCCTAGCATATCTAGTTGGTCCAAGTTTTTGTTTTGTTGTGGCTAGCCTGTAGCCATTTGTTGGTTTTCGTTTTTCTGTCCTCATTGTAAATCTTGGGTATGCCCATTATATTCTTTGTATCATTTTCTTTTAATACATAAGTCAGCTTACCAAAAAAAAAAAACACTACTATTAGTGCGAAACATAAGCAAACCAGCTTCGAATCAATTGAAACTTAACATTCTGTGTATTGCGGATGGGATCGCCCCGTAAGTTAAATTTGGGCTTATTTTGATTTCAACTTCGGGACGAATTGATTGGTGGTTGAATTCGGCTGCAGAGGGTTTGGGTACCTAGACATAAGAGAACGATTTATAAATTGACATTTTGTGTGTTCATAGTGTTGTAATCCTAAATTTTGAATTTGTGGTCATTTGGAGATGGTTTGGTCAAATTTGGACTTATTCTGATGTAGTTTGCGTGAGGTTTTCATTCTAGTTTGAATTCTTCCGCAGAAACACTACTATTAGTGCGAAACATTAGCAAACCAGCTTCGAATCAATTGAAACTTCACATTCTGTGTATTGGGGATGGGATCGCGCCGTAAGTTAAATTTGGGCTTGTTTTGATTTCGTCTTAGGGACGAATTGATTGGTGGTTCATTTCAGCTGCAGAGGGTTTGGGTACTTAGACATAAGAGAACGATCTATAAAGTGATATTTTGTGTGTTCATAGTGTTGTAATATTAATTGTTGAATTTGAGGTCATTTGGAGATGGTTTGGTCAAATTTGGACTTATTCTGATGTAGTTTGCGTGAGGTTTTCATTCTAGTTTCAATTCTTCCGCAGAAACACTACTATTAGTGCGAAACATTAGCAAACCAGCTTCGAATCAATTGAAACTTCACATTCTGTGTATTGCGGATGGGATCGCGCCAGAAGTTAAATTTGGGCTAGTTTTGATTTCGGCATAGGGACCAATTGTTTGGTGGTTCATTTCGGCCGCAGAGGGTTTTGGGTACCAAGACATAAGAGAACGATCTATAAATTGACATTTTGTGTGTTCATAGTGTTGTAACACTAAATGTTGAATTTGAGGTCATTTGGAGATGGTTTGGTCAAATTTGGACTTATTCTGATGTAGTTTGCGTGAGGTTTTCATTCTAGTTGCAATTCTTCCGCAGAAACACTACTATTATTGCGAAACATAAGCAAACCAGCTTCGAATCAATTGAAACTTCACATTCTGTGTATTGCGGATGGGATCGCGCCATAAGTTAAATTTGGGCTAGTTTTGATTTCGGCTTAGGGACGAATTGTTTGGTGGTTCCTTTCGGCCGCAGAGGGTTTTGGGTACCAAGACATAAGAGAACGATCTATAAATTGACATTTTGTGTGTTCATAGTGTTGTAATACTAAATGTTGATTTTGAGGTCATTTGGAGATGGTTCGGTCAAATTTGGACTTATTCTGATGTAGTTTGCGTGAGGTTTTCATTGTAGTTGCAATTCTTCCGCAGAAACACTACTATTAGTGCGAAACATTAGCAAACCAGCTTCTAATCAATTGAAACTTCACATTCTGTGTATTGGGGATGGGATCGCGCCGTAAGTTAAATTTGTGCTTGTTTTGATTTCGGCTTAGGGACGAATTGGTTGGTGGTTCATTTCGGCCGCAGAGGGTTTTGGGTACCAAGACATAAGAGAACGATCTATAAATTGACATTTTGTGTGTTCATAGTGTTGTAATATTAATTGTTGAATTTGAGGTCATTTGGAGATGGTTTGGTCAAATTTGGACTTATTCTGATGTAGTTTGCGTGAGGTTTTCATTCTAGTTGCAATTCTTCCGCAGAAACACTACTATTAGTGCGAAACATAACCAAACCAGCTTCGAATCAATTGAAACTTCACATTCTGTGTATTGCGGATGGGATCGCGCCGTAAGTTAAATTTGGGCTTGTTTTGATTTCGGCTTAGGGACGAATTGTTTGGTGGTTCATTTCGGCCGCAGAGGGTTTTGGGTACCAAGACATAAGAGAACGATCTATAAATTGACATTTTGTGTGTTCATAGTGTTGTAATGCTAAATGTTGAATTTGAGGTCATTTGGAGATGGTTTGGTCAAATTTGGACTTATTCTGATGTAGTCGGCGTGAGGTTTTCATTCTAGTTTCAATTCTTCCGCAGAAACACTACTTTTAATGCGAAACATTAGCAAACCAGCTTCAAATCAATTGAAACTTCACATTCTGTGTATTCCGGATGGGATCGCGCCAGAAGTTAAATTTGGGCTAGTTTTGATTTCGGCTTAGGGACGAATTGATTGGTGGTTCAATTCGGCTGCAGAGGGTTTGGGTACGTACGTCCCAATAGGTGCTCACTCTGTCTCTGCAGTAATGAAGATCACAACCACTTGTTCTTTGAATGCTCCTTTGCGAAAGCATTATGGTGGAATGTTTGTGATAGATGCGACATTCCAAGAATGACAAAAAGCTTGGATGAATGGATTCGATTGGCCACTGTCTCTTGGCATGGAAAAAGTTTCGTCAACTTTTCTCGTAAACTGGGTTTCGTAGCTACAGTGTATTGTATCTGGCAAGAATGGAATGCAAGGATCTTTGCAGATGTGTCTAAAGCTTCGAATTTGGTTTTTGATCAAATCGAATGTATCATTCGCGATAAGCTTGTTTTGATAAGGAATGTTCAACAAACAGATGAAAACATAAGGATCCAAAGACTTTGGAGGGTCAATAACATGGACTCTTAATTTAATGTTTAGCTGGTTGTTTTTGTACCCCTAGCATATCTAGTTGGTCCAAGTTTTTGTTTTGTTGTGGCTAGCCTGTAGCCATTTGTTGGTTTTTGTTTCTGTCCTCATTGTAAATCTTGGGTATGCCCATTATATTCTTTGTATCATTTTCTTTTAATACATAAGTCAGCTTACCAAAAAAAAAGGGTTTGGGTACGTAGACAGAAGCGAACGATCTATAAACTGATATTTTGTGTGCTCATTAAATTGTAATACTAAATGTTGAATTTGAGGTCATTTGGAGATGGTTTGGTCAAATTTGGACTTATTCTAATGTTTTTTGCGTGAGATTTTCATTCTAGTTTCTTGTATAATTATGATTTCTCTTGTCGTGGTCGTATTTGGGTTTGTTGGAATGCTGATTTGGTGAAGGTGGATGTTCTGGGAATGTCAGACCAGGCTATCCATGTTTCTGTCATGATATTAGCTACCAATATCTGTTTTAATACTTCAATCATTTACGGAGACAATAATGCATCTGTACGTGAGGCTTTATGGTCTGATATTGTGAGTCGTAGTGATGGATGGGAGTCAACCCCATGGATTCTTATGGGCGACTTTAATGCTATCCGCAACCAGTCAGAGAGGTTAGGGGGGTCTTCTACGTGGGTTGGTCATATGGACAGATTGGAAACATGTATACGTGAAGCGAAAGTGGATGATCTTCGGTATTCAGGTATGCATTATACTTGGACGAACCAATGTCCTGAGAATATGATTATGCGGAAACTAGATAGAGTGCTTGTGAATGAGAAGTGGAATATGCGCTTCCCATTGTCGGAAGCGAGATTCTTGCCTGCTGGTATGTCAGATCATTCTCCCATGGTGGTAAAAGTCACTGGCAATGTTCAGAACATAAAGAAACCATTCAGATTCTTCGATATGTGGATGGATCATGACGAGTTCATGCCCTTGGTGAAGAAAGTATGGGATCAGCATTCAGGAGGGTGTCCAATGTATCAACTGTGTTGCAAACTAAGGAAGCTAAAGCAGGAACTTAAACATTTCAATAAGACTCACTTCTCCAATATTTCCGATAGAGTCAAAGATGCAAAAGATCACATGGATAGGGCTCAACAAGCTCTGCATACAGCGCCTGAGGATCCAACATTGCGTATGCGAGAAAGAGATGCTGTTCGTAACTATGCTTCTACTGTCAGGCGGAAGAGTGTTTTTTCAGACAAAAGGCAAGGATACAATGGCTTAGCTTGGGGGATCAGAATACTAGCTACTTTCACAAATCAGTAAATGGTAGACAGAATAGAAATAAGCTTCTCTCGGTTACAAGGGAGGATGGAGAAGTCGCTGAAGGACACGAGGCAGTCAAATCAGAAGTAATTGCATACTTCCAGCGTGTATTGGGAGTGAAACAGATGCCTAGGGTCCTGAACGAGGAAGTGATGCAATCGGCAATTATTTACAAATTGTCGGCAACTCAACAGCATGTACTAGCACAAGATGTCACAAGAGAGGAGATTAAGCATGCTATGTTTAGTTTGAAAAACAACAAAGCTCCTGGTCCAGATGGCTTCAACGCAGGTTTCTTCAAAAGAATGTGGCACATAGTGGGGGAAGATGTAATCAACGCTGTTAGCTCCTTCTTCCAGACTCGTAGAATGCTTAAAGAAATGAATGCTACATCCATTTCCCTTATCCCTAAAGTTGCTAATCCTACGAGGTTGACAGATTTTCGTCCTATATCTTGCTGCAATACAGTATACAAATGCATCGCGAAGATTCTAGCTGGGAGAATGAAAGTTGTTTTACCATCCTTAGTAGGTCCGTATCAAAACAGCTTTTATCTCTGGACGGAGAATCAGCGACAATATTCTTTTGTCTCAGGAACTAATGAAAGGCTATCACACAACTACGGGTCCTGCTCGTTGTGCTATGAAAGTAGACCTGATGAAGGCTTATGACTCTGTTCGGTGGGATTTCGTTGATGCTACGTTGATAAAAATGGGATTCCCTAGAACAGTCATTGATTGGATCATGGTTTGTGTTACATCATGTCAATTCTCAATCAACGTCAACGGTGAACTTGCGGGTTACTTCCAAGGGGGGAGAGGGCTGAGACAAGGTGATCCATTATCTCCATATTTGTTTGTCCTATGCATGGAAATCCTGTCAGGGCTGTTCTGCAATATGAGTGCCAACCAAAACTTCAAGTTCCACTGGAGATGCAAGAAGGACAGAATTTCTCATCTTTGCTTTGCCGACGACTTGATGATATTCAGCAAAGGGGATGTACATTCAATCCGTATGATCAAAAATGTACTCACAGAGTTTCAGGTTCTATCAGGTCTATATCCAAATCCAAACAAAAGTGACATCTTCTTGAGCGGTTCGTTAGGAGCTGAGAGGGAACAGATTATCAGTATTCTTGGGTTTAGAGAGGGGGAGCTTCCTATGAAATATTTGGAGTGCCTCTTATCTCGTCCAGACTAAAGGCTGTTAATTGTAAGGGCCTCGTGGATCGAATTACCGCCAAAGTTCGACATTGGACCTGTAGAACACTCTCTTTCGCAGGGCGAGTACAACTGATTAACTCAGTCTTATTCTCCATCCAGGTCTATTGGGCATCTCTATTCCTATTACCTGGGGAAGTAGTGAAAAAATGTTGAGCAAATTATGAGATCCTTTCTTTGGTCAGGTTCAGATATGAGCACTACCAGGGCTAAAGTGGCTTGGGATCAGGTATGTCTTCCAAAAAAAGGAGGGGGGGCTAGGCATAAAAAGGATAGCAGAATGGAACAAGATTGCCTTGTTGAAACATATTTGGAACTTGTGCAATGACTCAGATGGCTCAATCTGGTCTACTTGGATCAGATCCAATCTCTTGCGAGGTAGGAATTTCTGGACAATCAAGGCGCCAGGAAGCTGCTCTTGGGCTTGGGGAAAGATTCTAAAGCTCAGATCCTTAGCATGGCCGAAGATGAAGCACGTCATCGGAGATGGAATGACAACCTCTCTATGGTTTGACAATTGGCATCCTCACAGCCCGCTCGCTGATACCTACGGTGAACGTTTCATCTATGATTCAGGTATGGAACACAACGCGAGAGTGAACGTGCTGATTAATAACTTAGAATGGAGAATTCCTATCACTCATGCTATTGGCTGGCACCCCATTTTTAGAAGCTATTCCTTCCACCTCTACTCCTAAGGGGCAAAAGGATGAAATTGTTTGGTTGGATTCGCCAAATCAGAGTTTCTCAGTCAAAGTAGCTTGGGAACAACTAAGAATTCATCATCAAATGGTTGATTGGCATGACATCGTGTGGTTCAAGAATGCTGTCCCAAGACATGCATTTCTTCTTTGGGTGGCTAATCCAACGGAAACTCTCAACGCAGGATAGACTTCATCGGTTTGGTATTCATGGTCCCAATAGGTGCTCACTCTGTCTCTGCAATAATGAAGATCACAACCACTTGTTCTTTGAATGCTCCTTTGCGAAAGCATTATGGTGGAATGTTTGTGATAGATGCGACATTCCAAGAATGACAAAAAGCTTGGATGAATGGATTCGATTGGCCACTGTCTCTTGGCATGGAAAAAGTTTAGTCAACTTTTCTCGTAAACTGGGTTTCGCAGCTACAGTGTATTGTATCTGGCAAGAACGGAATGCAAGGATCTTTGCAGATGTGTCTAAAGCTTCGAATTTGGTTTTTGATCAAATCGAATGTATCATTCGCGATAAGCTTGTTTTGATAAGGAATGTTCAACAAACAGATGAAAACATAAGGATCCAAAGACTTTGGAGGGTCAATAACATGGACTCTTAATTTGATGTTTAGCTGGTTGTTTTTGTTCCCCTAGCATATCTAGTTGGTCCAAGTTTTTGTTTTGTTGTGGCTAGCCTGTAGCCATTTGTTGGTTTTCGTTTCTGTCCTCATTGTAAATCTTGGGTATGCCCATTATATTCTTTGTATCATTTTCTTTTAATACATAAGTCAGCTTACCAAAAAAAAAAAAAAGATTTTCATTCTAGTTTCAGTTCTGTCACAGAAACACTACTATTAGTGCGAAACATAAGCAAACCAGCTTCGAATCAATTGAAACTTAACATTCTGTGTATTGCGGATGGGATCGCCCCGTAAGTTAAATTTGGGCTTCTTTTGATTTCAACTTCGGGACGAATTGATTGGTGGTTCAATTCGGCTGCAGAGGGTTTGGGTACCTAGACATAAGAGAACGATTTATAAATTGACATTTTGTGTGTTCATAGTGTTGTAATCCTAAATTTTGAATTTGTGGTCATTTGGAGATGGTTTGGTCAAATTTGGACTTATTCTGATGTAGTTTGCGTGAGGTTTTCATTCTAGTTTGAATTCTTCCGCAGAAACACTACTATTAGTGCGAAACATTAGCAAACCAGCTTCGAATCAATTGAAACTTCACATTCTGTGTATTCCGGATGGGATCGCGCCGTAAGTTAAATTTGGGCTTGTTTTGATTTCGGCTTAGGGACGAATTGAATGGTGGTTCATTTCAGCTGCAGAGGGTTTGGGTACTTAGACATAAGAGAACGATCTATAAAGTGATATTTTGTGTGTTCATAGTGTTGTAATATTAATTGTTGAATTTGAGGTCATTTGGAGATGGTTTGGTCAAATTTGGACTTATTCTGATGTTTTGTGCCTGTGGTTTTCATTCTAGTTTCAATTTTGCAGCAGAAACACTACTATTATTGCGAAACATAAGGAAACCAGCTTCGAATCAATTGAAACTTCACATTCTGTGTATTGCGGATGGGATCGCGCCAGAAGTTAAATTTGGGCTAGTTTTGATTTCGGCTTAGGGACGAATTGTTTGGTGGTTCATTTCGGCCGCAGAGGGTTTTGGGTACCAAGACATAAGAGAACGATCTATAAATTGACATTTTGTGTGTTCATAGTGTTGTAACACTAAATGTTGAATTTGAGGTCATTTGGAGATGGTTTTGTCAAATTTGGACTTATTCTGATGTAGTTTGCGTGAGGTTTTCATTCTAGTTTCAATTCTTCCGCAGAAACACTACTATTAGTGCGAAACATTAGCAAACCAGCTTCAAATCAATTGAAACTTCACATTCTGTGTATTCCGGATGGGATCGCGCCAGAAGTTAAATTTGGGCTAGTTTTGATTTCGGCTTAGGGACGAATTGTTTGGTGGTTCATTTCGGCCGCAGAGGGTTTTCCGTACCAAGACATAAGAGAACGATCTATAAATTGACATTTTGTGTGTTCATAGTGTTGTAGTACCTAATGTTGAATTTGAGGTCATTTGGATATGGTTTGGTCAAATTTGGACTTATTCTGATGTAGTTTGCGTGAGGTTTTCATTCTAGTTGCAATTCTTCCGCAGAAACACTACTATTATTGCGAAACATAAGCAAACCAGCTTCGAATCAATTGCAACTTCACATTCTGTGTATTGCGGATGGGATCGCGCCAGAAGTTAAATTTGGGCTAGTTTTGATTTCGGCTTAGGGACGAATTGTTTGGTGGTTCCTTTCGGCCGCAGAGGATTTTGGGTACCAAGACATAAGAGAACGATCTATAAATTGACATTTTGTGTGTTCATAGTGTTTTAATGCTAAATGTTGAATTTGAGGTCATTTGGAGATGGTTTGGTCAAATTTGGACTTATTCTGATGTAGTTTGCGTGAGGTTTTCATTCTAGTTTGAATTCTTCCGCAGAAACACTACTATTAGTGCGAAACATTAGCAAACCAGCTTCGAATCAATTGAAACTTCACATTCTGTGTATTGGGGATGGGATCGCGCCGTAAGTTAAATTTGGGCTTGTTTTGATTTCGGCTTAGGGACGAATTGTTTGGTGGTTCCTTTCGGCTTTAGAGGGTTTTTGGTACCAAGACATAAGAGAACGATCTATAAATTGACATTTTGTGTGTTCATAGTGTTGTAATATTAATTGTTGAATTTGAGGTCATTTGGAGATGGTTTGGTCAAATTTGGACTTATTCTAATGTAGTTTGCGTGAGGTTTTCATTCTAGTTGCAATTCTTCCGCAGAAACACTACTATTAGTGCGAAACATAAGCAAACCAGCTTCGAATCAATTGAAACTTCACATTCTGTGTATTGCGGATGGGATCGCGCCGTAAGTTAAATTTGGGCTTGTTTTGATTTCGGCTTAGGGACGAATTGTTTGGTGGTTCATTTCGGCCGCAGAGGGTTTTGGGTACCAAGACATAAGAGAACGATCTATAAATTGACATTTTGTGTGTTCATAGTGTTGTAATGCTAAATGTTGAATTTGAGGTCATTTGGAGATGGTTTGGTCAAATTTGGACTTATTCTGATGTAGTCGGCGTGAGGTTTTCATTCTAGTTTCAATTCTTCCGCAGAAACACTACTATTAATGCGAAACATTAGCAAACCAGCTTCGAATCAATTGAAGCTTGACATTCTGTGTATTGGGGATGGGATCGCGCCGTAAGTTAAATTTGGGCGTGTTTTGATTTCGGCTTAGGGACGAATTGATTGGTGGTTCAATTCGGCTGCAGAGGGTTTGGGTACGTAGACAGAAGCGAACGATCTATAAACTGATATTTTGTGTGCTCATTAAATTGTAATACTAAATGTTGAATTTGAGGTCATTTGGAGATGCTTTGGTCAAATTTGGACTTATTCTAATGTTTTTTGCGTGAGGTTTTCATTCTAGTTTCAGTTCTGTCACAGAAACACTACTATTAGTGCGAAACATAAGCAAACCAGCTTCGAATCAATTGAAACTTAACATTCTGTGTATTGCGGATGGGATCGCCCCGTAAGTTAAATTTGGGCTTATTTTGATTTCACCTTCGGGACGAATTGATTGGTGGTTCAATTCGGCTGCAGAGGTGATGTGCCGTGAATGATTTGAAAATCGGCAACAATGATTATAATGAAAATGGATGAAGGATGGGTCTGGTTGTGTTGTCTTTCTTTTGGTATTTAGACTGGATTGTAGTGATTTAAGGTAAATAAGATGGAGATAAACTAGAATGATACTTTGATAAGTCGATCTGGACGCCACAAAGATCAATCTAGGATTTCGACGCCACACTCTTTGTGATTGAAGAGTGATAAGTCAGGTAGGGTTCTTCACAAAACGAATTTGGAAGAACAACTCTTAATTCTCTGAATTAAGTTTTCAAATCTTGGCCAAAAGTGTTTATTTCATATTCTGATACATATTTATCTTTGGAACATCCCTCCAAAGTTAGGTGAATTCAACATGACAGAAGTCAAGCCTAAAAACTAGACTTTTAAAAAAGCAAGTAGACAAATTTAACTAACACACGTTTTTTGTTGACATTTCTAAAACATATGCAGACGAAATTTAAAACAGCCATAACTTTTGACACAAAAGTCCAATGCACTCATGGTTGGACAATATAGAAAGATCACGTTCTGAACTTGAATTTTACCTACATAAATCTTGTTTTCACATGCATTGGATGACTTCAAATTCGGGTTCAAATCCATCTACTGTGCTGACCGTAAACAGCATCAATTCCTTCACTTGCATTATCAATCCAAATACAAGTAGCCCAGCATGAAAAGAACCATTAAGGGCTTTTCCCATCTCCAAGTTCCAATTGTAGGCAAATAAGTACCCTTGAACCAATTTCAAACTGATTGCTAATTTTTAACTCCGACGCAGCTTCAATCATTGCAATTTGATTCGTCAAGGCCCGTTGTAGTTGTTTCGCTCTCGCTCTTGTCATTGGACCATCTGAATCCTCTTGCATATTAGATTCAGCTTTACGAGATGGATTGTAATTCCCATGATGCACATCATCAGCCCCGGGTTGAAAATGATTTGTCCTCAAATCAGAATCGTCATCATCATCCAAGTACGGAGATAAGTCTTTCACATTAAAAGTAGCTGATACGTTGTAATCACCAGGAAGATCTACCTTATACGCATTGTCATTCACCTTCTCTATAATACGAAATGGACCGTCAGCTCTTGCATCAACTTGGACTTACGTTTGCTTGGAAATCTGCCCTTGCTAATATGAATCCAAACAAGATCTCCAGGTTCAAACCTGACCATCTTTCGCCCCTTGTTAGCTTGTTTAGCATACTTTGTTGTTTTCTCCTCAATATGTAGTCGAACCTGCTCATGTAGTTTCTTCATCAATTCTGCCTTTCTAATTCCATCCATAGATGTCCTCTCATCAATTGGAATATGAACAAGATCAATAGGAACACAAGGATTAAAGTCATAGACAACCTCGAATGGTGAAAATTTTGTAGCCCCATGCACACTACGATTATATGCAAACTCCACAATCGGCAAACAAGTATCCCAACTCTTCAAATTCTTATGTATTACAGCTCGTAACAAAGAAGATAAAGTTCGGTTTACTACCTCAGTTTGTCCATCAGTTTGTGGATGACATGCCGTACTGAAAAGTAACTTTGTTCCAAGTTTCCTCCAAAGAGTCTTCCAAAAGTGGCTTAAGAACTTTGTATCACGATCAGAGACAATGCTTTTAGGAATTCCATGCAAACGAACAATCTCTTGAAAGAACAAATCAGCAACATGTACTGCATCGTCAGTTTTCGTACAAGGAATGAAATGGGACATTTTGGAGATCGATCAACCACCACCATTATTGAATCCTTCCCACGTTGTGTTCTCGGTAGTCCAAGTACAAAGTCCATGCTAATGTCCATCCATGGTTGCTCTGGAATAGGCAGTGGCATATAGAGTCCATACGCATTCTCTTTACCTTTAGCTCTCTTGCAAATAGCACATCTTTCAATCACCTTGTGTACATCCCGTAACATGCTAGGCCAAAAAAAATGTTCTTTCAGCAGCTCATAAGTCTTCTTCTCCCCAAAATGACCACTAAGACCACCACTATGAGCCTCTCGCACAAGCAACTCCCGTAACGAACCTGAAGGAATACACATTCTGCCCATTTTGAACAAGTAACCTTCATGCATAAAGAACCCATCACAAGCCCCCTTTGCACATTCGGCAACCACATTAGCAAAGTAGGAATCATTGGCATACTGATCCTTCACCTGTTCAAAACCCATCAGCCTTGCATTCAACATAGAGATCAGTGCGTACCTCCTAGAAAGAGCATCAGCAACCACATTAACTTGCCCTTTCTTGTACTTTATAACATAAGGAAATGACTCCATGAATTCCACCCATTTAGCATGTCTTCGATTCAACTTGTTTTTGTCCCTTAAGATACTTCAAGGCTTCATGATCAGTATGTATAACAAATTCTTTAGGCAACAAGTAGTGCTGCCATACCTCCAGAGCCCGAATCAAAGCATAGAACTCCTTGTCGTAAATAGAGTAGTTCAAACGAGCTCCATTTAACTTTTCACTAAAGAATGCAATCGGTCTCTTTCTTGCATCAAAACAGCACCAATTCCAACCCCGGAAGCATCGCACTCTATTTCAAATGTTTTAGCAAAGTCTGGAAGTGCTAAAACTGGAGCTGTACACAACTTTTCCTTAATTAGCTCGAAAGCTTTCTGCGCATCCTCACTCCATCTAAACTCCTTCCCTTTTTTCAAGCATTCTGTCATAGGAGCAACAATAGAGCTGAAGTCTTTCACAAATCGCCTGTAGAAAGAAGCTAAACCATGGAAACTCCTCACATCAGTGATACTAGCAGGTTTTGGCCAGTCTCGAATTGCCTCAATTTTCTCCTCATCAACTCTAACTCCCCTGCTAGAGATAATATATCCAAGAAACACGACACTTTCTTTACAAAAGTAACACTTTGTGAGTTTCCCATACAACTTAGAATCTTGCAAAGTCTCAAACACAACTCTAAGATGCTTCACATGATCATCAAAGGTCTTGCTATACACCAGGATGTCGTCAAAATATACTACAACAAACAGCCCAATATACTTCCTCAAAACATGATTCATAAGCCTCATAAATGTACTAGGCGCATTAGATAACCCAAACGGCATTACCATCCATTCATATAACCCCTGTTTAGTTTTAAATGCTGTTTTCCATTCATCTCCCTCTTTCATCCTAATTTGGTGATAGCCACTCATCAAATCGACTTTGGAAAACAATGCAGCACCATGCAACTCATCAAGCAAATCATCAAGTCTGGGTATAGGAAATCGATACTTAACTGTTATTTTGTTGATAGCGCGGCTGTCCATGCACATCCTCATGGTACCATCTTTCTTCGGTACAAGCAAAGTAGGTACGGAACATGGACTAAGTGATTCTCGCACATAGCCCTTCTCTAAGAGCTCACCGACCTGCCTTTTGAATCTCTTTCGCTTCCTCTGGATTACATCTGTATGCTGGTCTATTAGGAAGTGAAGCTCCCGGCACCAAATCAATTTGATGCTCAATACCACGAATAGGTGGTAATCCTTTAGGCAATTCATCTGGAAACACATCTTTAAATTCTTCAAGTAATTCCTTAATCTGTCGTGGTAAGTCCAATCCTTCTACTTGTAGTAGTTGCTTTGCCCAGACCATGAAAACAATCCCTGTTGTCGCTAATGCTTGTTTGATGTCTCCTTTTTTGGCTAACAACAGCCCCTTTCGTGATGTGACCTCCTTTTGTTGGCTTCGTAACTGATCCTCTTCTAACTTGTTGAGAACTCAGTGGTAACAAGTTCACCTTCTTTCCATTCAGCATAAAAAATAAGTGTTCTTCCGTCCATTGTAGGTCACATCATTATCAAACTGCCATGGACGACCCAACAACAAATGGCTAGCTGACATTGGTGCAACGTCACATAAAACCTCGTCGTGATAGGTTTTAATGGAAAAAGGTACACGAACTTGCTTTGTCACCCGAATCTCCCCATTCTCATTCAGCCATCGCAAACTATAGGGTCTGGGATGTGAAAGGGTATTTAAACCCAATTTCTCCACCAAGGTAGTTGACGCAACATTAGTGCAACTTCCATTATCAATGATCATCCCGCACACCTTATCTCGAATCTGACATCGAGTATGAAAGATGTTCTCGCGTTGCTCATCACTAACGTCAATTTGTGCATTCAGAACCCGTTGAACAACCAACAAATCTCCCTTCACTGGTTCGAAATCCTCTTCTTGTTCAGCCACTTGTACCTCATCTTCGTCTTCAGTTTCAACCTCATCTCCACTGATCAGCTCTCCATGATCCCCATGCAAAATCATCACCCTTTTATTTGGACATTCCGAAGCAATATGCCCATGTCCCAAGCACTTGAAGCACTTGATGTCTCGAGACCTCCTAGGGTGTTGAGGTTCTGTCACTTTCTCCTTTCCCTTCAAAGAATCAGAACTGGTATTCCCCTTGCTAAACTCCACCTTCTCATCTCGTTTAGGTGTGCTCCATGTTCGTGTAGGCGTAGAAACAGCTCTTGTCGCACTTGACGTAGTTACACTAGTTCGGACACCTCCTCGTCTCTGCTGCCTCTCTACTCGGGTTGCAAGCTTTATAACTTCCTCAAGGAAGATGTACGGTTGTAACTCAACAACATTAGCTATATCCTT
This sequence comes from Populus alba, assembly GCF_005239225.2. Taxonomy (NCBI): domain Eukaryota; kingdom Viridiplantae; phylum Streptophyta; class Magnoliopsida; order Malpighiales; family Salicaceae; genus Populus; species Populus alba. The sequence continues at coordinate 20,488,985 of NC_133297.1, read as the reverse complement.
CCTCAACCCTCCAAGAAATCTAGCTATTGTTTGCTCTTGAGGTTCCATCAATTCACATCGAATCAGCAGCAATTCAAACTCTTTCACATACTCTTCCACAGTCAAAGATCCCTGTCGCAAAGTCTGAAGTCTGATGTATAGCTCCTGTTTATAGTAATCAGGAACAAATCTCTTCTTCATCACTCTTTTCATAGTTGCCCATGTTGCAATCTCCTCTCTCCTTCCCTTCTCCTCTGAATCTTTACGTTTTCCCACCATAAAAGAGCATAATCTGTAAACTCAAGTGCTGCCACCTTGCACTTCCTTTCTTCAGAATATTCGTACCATTCAAACACCTTTTCAACCTTCTGAATCCACTCCAAGTATTCCTCAGGTGAACTACTTCCTCTAAACGGTGGAATTTTAAGTTTGAGACCATTAGGAGGATTATAATTCTGCCTTCTTGGTCTGACCCTATCATCAGCCTCGTCATCCCCATCTGGATCTTCGTCAGCTTCTATAATATCATTTCGTGGCACCCTAAGTGCTTGCCTCGGTTGGGGTTGCAAATTATTTCTTTGCATCCTTTGCATAAGGGTATTCAACTGTTCACGAATTCCAGTCATCTCATCCCGAATCTCAGCATGAGATCGTTGTAAGCCCATGACTTGTGCCTGTTCCAAACTTAACCCTCTTGGCAAATCTTCTTTATCTCCAGCCATAGTTAAGTCTGTCAACCTCTGTTCCAGCAAACCTTTCTTCTTGTTGTTGTTGTTTTTGGCTCCTGTCTTAGATCGCAACTGATGCTCTGATACCAGATGATGTGCCGTGAATGATTTGAAAATCGGCAACAATGATTATAATGAAAATGGATGAAGGATGGGTCTGGTTGTGTTGTCTTTCTTTTGGTATTTAGACTGGATTGTAGTGATTTAAGGTAAATAAGATGGAGATAAACTAGAATGATACTTTGATAAGTCGATCTGGACGCCACAAAGATCAATCTAGGATTTCGACGCCACACTCTTTTGATTGAAGAGTGATAAGTCAGTAGGGTTTCTTCACAAAACGAATTTGGAAGAACAACTCTTAATTCTCTGAATTAAGTTTTCAAATCTTGGCCAAAAGTGTTTATTTCATATTCTGATACATATTTATCTTTGGAACATCCCTCCAAAGTTAGGTGAATTCAACATGACAGAAGTCAAGCCTAAAAAACTAGACTTTTAAAAAAAGCAAGTAGACAAATTTAAACTAACACACGTTTTTTTGTTGACATTTCTAAAACATATGCAGACGAAATTTAAACAGCCATAACTTTTGACACAAAAGTCCAATGCACTCATGGTTTGACAATATAGAAAGATCACGTTCTGAACTTGAATTTTACCTACATAAATCTTGTTTTCACATGCATTGGGATGACTTCAAATTCGGGTTCAAATCCATCTACTGTGCTGACCGTAAACAGCATCAATTCCTTCACTTGCATTATCAATCCAAATACAAGTAGCCCAGCATGAAAAGAACCATTAAGGGCTTTTCCCATCTCCAAGTTCCAATTGTAGGCAAATAAGTACCCTTGAACCAATTTCAAACTGATTGCTAATTTTTAACTCCGACGCAGCTTCAATCATTGCAATTTGATTCGTCAAGGCCCGTTGTAGTTGTTTCGCTCTCGCTCTTGTCATTGGACCATCTGAATCCTCTTGCATATTAGATTCAGCTTTACGAGATGGATTGTAATTCCCATGATGCACATCAAGAGGGTTTGGGTACCTAGACATAAGAGAACGATTTATAAATTGACATTTTGTGTGTTCATAGTGTTGTAATCCTAAATTTTGAATTTGAGGTCATTTGGAGATGGTTTGGTCAAATTTGGACTTATTCTGATGTAGTTTGCGTGAGGTTTTCATTCTAGTTTGAATTCTTCCGCAGAAACACTACTATTAGTGCGAAACATTAGCAAACCAGCTTCGAATCAATTGAAACTTCACATTCTTTGTATTGCGGATGGGATCGCGCCGTATGTTAAATATTGGGCTTATTTTGATTTCGGCATGGGGACGAATTGATTGGAGTTTCATTTCGGCCGCAGAGGGTTTCGGTACCTAGACAGAAGACAACGATCTATAAATTGATTTTCTGTTTGCTCATAGCGTTGTAAAACTAAAGTTGAATTTGAGGTCATTTGGAGATAGTTGCGTGAGGTTTTCATTCCAGTTTCAATTCTTCCGCAGAAAGAGTACTATTAGTGCGAAACATTAGCAAACAAGCTTCGAATCAATTGAAACTTCACATTCTTTGTATTGCCGATGGGATCGCGCCTCATGTTAAATTTGGGCTTATTTTGATTTGGGCTTGGGGACGAATTGATTGGAGGTTCATTTCGGCCGCAGAGGGTTTGGGTACCTAGACAAAAGAGAACGATCTATATATTGATATTCTGTGTGCTAATAGTGTTGTAATACTAAATGTTGAATTTGAGGTCATTTGGAGATCTTTTTTTTTTTTGGTAAGCTGACTTATGTATTAAAAGAAAATGAGGTCATTTGGAGATCGTTTGGTCAAATTTGGACTTATTCTGTTGTAGTTTGCGTGAGGTTTTCATTCTAGTTTCAATTCTGCCGCAGAAACACTACTATTAGTGCGAAACATAAGCAAACCAGTTTCGAATTAATTGAAACTTCACATTCTTTGTATTGTGGATGGGATCGAGCCTCATGTTAAATTTGGGCTTATTTTGATTTCGGCATGGGGACGAATTGATTGGAGGTTCATTTCGGCCGCAGAGGGTTTCGGTACCTAGACAGAAGACAACGATCTATAAATTGACATTCTGTTTGCTCATAGCGTTGTAAAACTAAATGTTGAATTTGAGGTCATTTGGAGATAGTTGCGTGAGGTTTTCATTCTAGTTTCAATTATGCCGCAGAAACACTACTATTAGTGCGAAACATAAGCAAACCAGCTTTGAATGAATCGAAACTTCACATTCTGGGTATTGCGGATGGGATTGCGCCGTATGTTAAATTTGGGCTTGTTTTGATTTCGGCTTAGGGACGAATTGATTGGTGGTTCATTTCGGCCACAGAGGGTTTGGGTACCTAGACATTAGATAACGATCTATAAATTGATATTCTGTGTTGTCACAGTGTTGTAATACTAAATATTGAATTTGGGGTCATTTGGTGATCGTTTGGTCAAATGTTGACTTATTATTATATTGTTTGCTTGAGGTTGTGATTCGAGTTTCAATTCTGCTGGAGAAACACTACTATTAGCGCGAACCGTATTCAAACCAGCTTCGAATCAATTGAAACTTCACATTCTGTGTTTTCCATATGGGATCGCACCGTCTCTTAAATTTGGGCTTATTTTGATTTCGGCTTGGGGAGGATTTGATTGGAGGTTCAGTTCGGCCACCGAGGGTTTGGGTACCTAGACAAAAGAGAACGATCTAGAAATTGACATTTTGTGTGTTCATAGTGTTGTAATACTAAATCTTGAATTTGAGGTCATTTGGAGATCGTTTGGGCAAATTTGGACTTATTCTGATGTAGTTTGCGTGAGGTTTTCATTCTAGTATCAATTTTTCCGCAGAAACTCTGCTATTAGTGCGAAACATAAGCAAACCAGCTTCGAATCAATTGAAACTTCACATTCTTTGTATTGCGGATGGGATCGCACCATAAGTTAAATTTGGGCTTATTTTGATTTCGGCTTCGGGACGAATTGATTGGTGGTTCATTTCTGCCGCAGAGGGTTTGGGTACCTGGACATAAGAGAACGATTTATAAATTGACATTTTGTGTGTTCATAGTGTTGTAATCCTAAATTTTGAATTTGAGGTCATTTGGAGATCGTTTGGTCAAATTTGGACTTATTCTGATGTAGTTTGCGTGAGGTTTTCATTCTAGTTTGAATTCTTCCGCAGAAACACTACTATTAGTGCGAAACATTAGCAAACCAGCTTCGAATTAATTGAAACTTCGAATCAATTGAAGGTTCAATTCTGCCGCAGAAACACTACATTTAGTGCGAAACATAATCAAACCAGCTTCGAATCAATTAAAACTTCACATTCCCTCTATTGCGGATAGGATCGTGCTATATACTAAATTTGGGCTTCTTTTGATTCCGGCTTTGGGACGAATTGATTGGAGGTTCATTTCGGCTGCAGAGGGTTTGGGTACCTAGACAAAAGAGAATGATCTATAAATTGATATTCTGTGTGCTCATAGCGTTGTAATTCTAAATGTTGAAGTTGTGGTCATTTGGAGATAGTTTGGTCAAATTTGGACTTATTCTGATGTAGTTTGCCTGAGGTTTTCATTCTAGTTTCAATTTTGCCGCAGAAAGAATACTATTAGTGCGAAACATAAGCAAACCATCTTCGAATCAATTGAAACTTCAAATTCTTTGTATTGCGGACGGGATTGCACAGTAAGTTAAATTTGGGCTTATTTTGAATTCGGCTTCGGGGCGAATTGATTGGTGGTTCATTTCGGCCGCAGAGGGTTTGGGTACCTAGACATAAAAGAACGATCTATAAATTGACATTCTGTGTTGTCATATTCTTGTAATTCTAAATGTTGAGTTTGAGGTCATTTGGAGATTGTTTGGTGAAATTTGGACTTGATATGTTATTGTTTGCCCGAGAATTTCATTTGAGTTTCAATTCAGCTGTACAAACACTATTATTAGTGGGACCCATATGCAAACCAGGATCAAGTTAATAAAAACTTCACATTATGTGTATATTGGGGATGGGATCGCGCCGTAAGTTAAATTTGGGCTTATTTTGATTTCAGCTTGGGGACGAATTGATTGGAGGTTTATTGCGGCCAAAGAGGGTTTTGGTACCAAAACATAAGAGAACGATCTATAAATTGACGTTCTACGTTTTCATACTGTTGTAATACGAAATGTTGAATTTGAGGTCATTTGGAGATCGTTTGGTCAAATTTGAACTTATTATGATATTGTTTGCTTGAGGTTTTGCGTCGAGTTTCAATTCTGCTGGAGAAACACTACTATTAGTGCGAACCATATGCAAACCAGGTTCGAATGAATAAAAACTTCACATTATGTGTGTATTGGGGATGGGATCGCGCCGTATGTTAAATTTGGGCTAATTTTGATTTCGGCTTGGGTAGGATTTGATTGGATGTTCATTTCGGCCGCAGAGGGTTTGGGTACCTAGACAAAAGAGAACGATCTATAAATTGATATTCTGTGTGCTCATAGTGTTGTAATACTAAATGTTGAATTTGAGGTCAGTTGGAGATAGTTTGGTCAAATTTGGACTTATTCTGATGTAGTTTGCCTGAGGTATTCATTCTAGTTTCAATTCTGCCGCAGAAACACTACTATTAGTGCGAAACATAAGCAAACCAGCTTCGATTCAATTCAAACTTCACATTCTGTGTTTTCGGGATAGGACCGCGCCGTATGCTAAATTTGGGCTTATTTTGATTTCGGCTTGGGGATGAATTGATTGGAGGTTCATTTCGGCCACAGATGGTTTGGGTACCTAGGCAAAAGAGAACAATCTATAAATTGATATTCTGTGTGCTGATAGCGTTATAATACTAAATGTTGAATTTGAGGTCATTTGGAGATAGTTTAGTCAAATTTGGACTTATTCTGATGTAGTTTGCCTGAGGTTTTCATTCTAGTTTCAATTCTGCCGCAGAAACACTACTATTAGTGCGAAACATAAGCAAACCAGCTTCGAATCAATTCAAACTTCACATTCTGTGTTTTTGGGATGGGATCGCGCCGTATGTTAAATTTGGGCTTATTTTGATTTCCGATTGTGGAGGATTTGATTGGAGGTTAAATTCTGCCACAGAAACACTACATTTAGTGTGAAACATAATCAAACCAGCTTCGAATCAATTGAAACCACACATTCTGTGTTTCCGGGATGGGATCGCGCCGTATGTTAAATTTGGGCTTATTTTGATTTCAGCTTGGGGACGAATTGATTGGAGGTTCATTTGGGCCGCAGAGGGTTTGGGTACCTAGGCAGAAGAGAACGATCTATAAATTGACATTCTGTGTTATCATAGTGTTGTAGTTCTAAATGTTGAATTCGAGGTCATTTGGTCAAATTTTTGCTTATTATGATATTTTTTGCTTGAGGTTTTGATTCGAGTTTCAATTCAGCTGGAGAAACACTACTATTAGTGGGAATCATACGCAAACAAGATTCGAATGAATAAAAACAACTTCACATTATGTGTGTTTTGGGGATGGGATCGCGCCGTATGTTAAATTTGGGCTAATTTTGATTTCGGCAGGGGGGGATTTGATTGGATGTTCATTTCAGCCGCAGAGTGTTTTGGTACCAAAACGTAAGAGAACGATCTATAAATTGACATTCTGTGTTTTCATAGTGTTGTAATACTAAATGTTGAATTTGAGGTCATTTGGAGATTGTTTGGTCAAAGTTGGACTTATTATGATATTGTTTGCTTGAGGTTTTGCGTCGACTTTCAATTCTGCTGGAGAAACACTACTATTAGTGCGAACCATATGCAAACCAGGTTAGAATGAATTGAAACTTCACATTCTGTGTTTTCGGGACGGTATCGCACCGAATATTAAATTTGGGCTTATTTTGATTTCGGATTGGGGAGGATTTGATTGGAGGTTCATTTCGGGCGCAGAGGGTATTGGTACGTCGATGTAAGAGAACGATCTACAAATTGACATTCTGTGTTGTCATAGTGTTGGAACACTGAATGTTGAATTTGAGGTCATTTGGAGATGGTTTGGTCAAATTTGGGCTTATTATGTTATTGTTTGCTTGAGGTTTTCATTCTAGTTTCAATTCTGCCGCGGAAACACTACTATTAGTGCGAAACATAATCAAACCAGCTTTGAATCAATTGAAACTTCACATTCTGTGTTTTCCGGATGGGATCGTGCCGTATGTTAAATTTGGGCTTATTTTGATTTCGGCTTGGGGACGAATTGATTGGAGGTTCATTTCGGCCGCAGAGGGTTTGGGTACCTAGACAGAAGAGAACGATCTATAAATTGACATTCTGTGTTTTCATAGTGGTGTACTACTAAATGTTGAATTTAAGGTCATTTGGAGATCGTTTGGTCAAATTTGGACTTATTATGATATTGTTTGCTTGAGGTTTTGATTCGAGTTTCAATTCAGCTGGAGAAACACTACTATTAGTACGAACCATATGCAAACCAGGTTATAATCAATTGAAACTTCACATTCTGTGTTTTCCGGATGGGATCGAACCGTATGTTAAATTTGGGCTTATTTTGATTTCGGCTTGGGGACGAATTGATTGGAGGTGCATTTCGGCCGCAGAGGGTTTGGGTACCTAGCAGAAGAGAACGAACAATAAATTCACATTCTGTGTTTTCATAGTGTTGTAGTTCTAAATGTTGAATTAGAGGTCATTTCAAGATCGTTTTGTCAAATTTGGGCTTATGTTTGCTTGAGGTTTTGATTCGAGTTTCAATTCAGCTGGAGAAACACTACTATTAGTGGGAATCATATGCAAACAAGGTTCCATTCAATAAAAACTTCACATTATGTGTGTATTGGGGATGGGATCGCGCCGTTTGTTAAATTTGGGCTAATTTTGATTTCGGCTTGGGGAGGATTTGATTGGATGTTCATTTCAGTCGCAGAGGGTTTTGGTACCAAAACATAAGAGAACGATCTATAAATTGACGTTCTGTGTTTTCATACTGTTGTAATACTAAACGTTGAATTTAAGGTCATTTGGAGATTGTTTGGTCAAATTTGGAATTATTATGATATTGTTTGCTTGAGGTTTTGCGTCGAGTTTCAATTCTGCTGGAGAAACACTACTATTAGTTCGAACCATATGCAAACCAGGTTATAATGAATAGAAACTTCACATTCTGTGTTTTCGGGATGGGATCGCACCGTATATTAAATTTGTGCTTATTTTGATTTCGGATTGGGGAGGATTTGATTGGAGGTTCAATTCGGTCGCAGAGGGTATTGGTACGTCGATGTAAGAGAACGATCTACAAATTGACATTCTGTGTTGTCATAGTGTTGGAACACTAATGTTGAATTAGAGGTCATTTCGAGATCGTTTGGTCAAATTTGGGCTTATTACGATATTGTTTGCTTGAGGTTTTTATTCGAGTTTCAATTCAGCTGGAGAAACACTACAATTAGTGGGAATCATATGCAAAAAAGGTTTGAATGAATAAAAACTTCACATTATGTGTGTTTTGGGGATGGGATCGCGCCGTATGTTAAATTTGGGCTAATTTTGATTTCGGCTGGGGGGGATTTGATTGGATGTTCATTTCAGCCGCAGAGTGTTTTGGTACCAAAACGTAAGAGAACGATCTATAAATTGACATTCTGTGTTGTCATAGTGTTGTAGTTCTAAATGTTGAATTAGAGGTCATTTCGAGATCGTTTGGTCAAATTTGGGCTTATTATGATATTGTTTGCTTGAGGTTTTTATTCAAGTTTCAATTCAGCTGGAGAAACACTACTATTAGTGGGAATCATATGCAAACAAGGGTGGAATGAATAAAAACTTCACATTATGTGTGTTTTGGGGATGGGATCGCGCTGTATGTTAAATTTGGGATAATTTTGATTTCGCCTTGGGGGGGATTTGATTGGATGTTCATTTCAGCCGCAGAGTGTTTTGGTACCAAAACGTAAGAGAACGATCTATAAATTGACATTCTGTGTTTTCATAGTGTTGTAATACTAAATGTTGAATTTGAGGTCATTTGGAGATCGTTTGGTCAAATTTGGACTTATTATGATATTGTTTGCTTGAGGTTTTGCGTCGAGTTTCAATTCTGCTGGAGAAACACTATTATTATTGCGAACCATATGCAAACCAGGTTCGAATGAATTGAAACTTCACATTCTGTGTTTTTCGGATGGGATCGCACCGTATGTTAAATTTGGGCTTATTTTGATTTCGGCTTGGGGACGAATTGATTGGAGGTTCATTTGGGCCGCAGAGGGTTTGGGTACATAGTAGAAGAGAACGAACAATAAATTGACATTCTGTGTTGTCATAGTGTTGTAGTTCTAAATGTTTAATTAGAGGTCATTTCAAGATCGTTTGGTCAAATTTGGGCTTATTATGATATTGTTTGCTTGAGGTTTTGCGTCGAGTTTCAATTCTGCTGGAGAAACACTACTATTAGTGCGAACCATATGCAAACTTGATTCGAATGAATTGAAACTTCACATTCTGTGTTTTCGGGATGGGATCGCACCGTATATTAAATTTGGGCTTATTTTGATTTCGGAATGGGGAGATTTGATTGGAGGTTCATTTCGGTTGCAGAGGGTTTGGGTACCTAGACAGAAGAGAACGATCTATAAATTGACATTCTGTGTTGTCATAGTGTTGTAGTTCTAAATGTTCAATTAGAGGTCATTTCGAGATCGTTTGGTCAAATTTGGGCTTATTATGATATTGTTTGCTGGAGGTTTTGATTCGAGTTTCAATTCAGCTGGAGAAACACTAGTATTAATGCGAAACATAAGCAAACCAGCTTCGAATCAATTGAAACTTCACATTCTTTGTATTGCGGATGGGATGTCGCCTCATGTTAAATTTGGGCTTATTTTGATATCGGCTTGGGGACGAATTGATTGGAGGTTCATTTCGACCGCAGAGGGTTTGGGTACCTAGACAGAAGAGAACGATATATAAATTGACATTCTATGTTGTCATAGTGTTGTAATTCTAAATATTGAATTTGAGGTCATTTCGACTTATTATGACATTGTTTGCTTGAGGTTTTGATTCAAGTTTCAATTCTGCTGGAGAAACACTACTATTTGTGCGAACCGTATGCAAACCTGGTTCGAATGAATAGAAACTTCACATTCTGTGTTTTCGAGATAGGATCGCACCGTATGTTAAATTTGAGCTTATTTGATTTCGGTTTGGGGAGGATTTCATTGGAGGTTCATTTCGGCCGCAGAGTGTTTGGGTACCTAGAAATAAGAGAACGATCTACAAATTGACATTCTGTGTTGTCATAGTGTTGTAATACTAAATGTTGAATTGGAGGTCATGTGGAGATGGTTTTGTCAATTTTAGACTTATTCTGATGTTGTTTGCTTGAGGTTTTCATTATAGTTTCAATTCTGCAGCAGAAACACTACTATTAGCGCGAAACAAATCAAACCAGCTTCGAATCAATTCCAACTTCACATTATGTGTATTGCGGATGAGATCACGCAGCATGTTAAATTTTGGCTTATTTTGATTTCGGCTTTGGGACGAATTGGTTGGAGATTCATTTCGGCCGCAGAGGGTTTGGGTACCTAGACATAAGAGAACGATCTACAAATTAACATTCTGTGTTGTCAGAGTGTTGTAATACTAAATGTTGATTTTGAGGTCATTTGGAGATCGTTTGGTCAAATTTGGACTTATTCTGATGTTGTTTGCTAGAGGTTTTCATTCTAGTTCAATTCTGCCGCAGAAACACTACTATTAGGGAGAAACATAAGCAAACCAGCTTCGAATCAATTGAAACTTCACATTCTTTGTATTGCGGATGGGATCGCACCATATGTTAAATTGGGGCTTATTTTGATTTCGGCTTGGGGACGAATTGATTGGAGGTTCATTTTGGCCGCAGAGGGTTTGGGTACCTAGACAGAAGAGAATGATCTATAAATTGACATTCTGTGTTGTCATAGTGTTGTAATACTAAATGTTGAATTTGAGGTCATTTCGAGATCGTTTGGTCAAATTTGGACTTATTATGATATTGTTTGCTTGATGTTTTGATTGGAGTTTCAATTATGTTGTAGAAACACTACTCTTAGTGTGAACCGTGTGCAAACCAGGTTCGAATGAAAATAAAATTCACATTCTGTGTTTTTGGGATAGGATCGCAACGTATGTTAAATTTGGGCTTATTTTGATTTCGGATTGGGGAGGATTTGATTGGAGGTTCATTTCGGCCGCAGAGGGTTTGGGTACCTAGACATAAGAGAACGATCTACGAGTTGACATTCTGTGTTGTCATAGTGTTGTAATACTAAATGTTGAATTTGAGGTCATTTGGAGATGGTTCGGTCAAATTTGGACTTATTCTGACGTTTTTTGCTTGTGGTTTTCATTCTAGTTTCAATTCTGCCACAGAAAGAATACTATTAATGCGAAACATAAGCAAACCAGCTTCGAATCAATTGAAACTTCACATTCTGTGTATTGCGGATGGGTTCAAACGTCATGTTAAATTTGGGCTTATTTTGATATCAGCTTGGGGACGAATTGATTGGAGGTTCATTTCGGCCGCAGAGGGTTTGGGTACCTAGACAGAAGAGAAAGATCTATAAATTGACATTCTGTGTTGTCATAGTGTTGTAATTCTAAATGTTGAATTTGAGGTCATTTCGAGATCTTTTGGTCAAATGTGGACTTATAATGATATTGTTTGCTTGCGGTTTTGAATCGAGTTTCAATTCAGCTGTAGAAACACTACTATTAGTGTGAACTATATGCAAACCTGGTTCAAATGAATAATAACTTCACATTATGTCTGTATTGGGGATGGGATCGCGCCGTAAGTTAAATTTCGGTTTGGGGATGAATTGATTGGAGGTTCGTTTCGGCCGCAAAGGTTTGGGTACCTAGACGTAAGAGAACGATCTATAAATTGACATTCTGTGTTGTCATAGTGTTGTAATACTAATTGTCGAATTTGAGGTCATTTGGAGGTCGTTTGGTCAAATTTGGACTTATTTTGATGTTTTTTGCTTCAGGTTTTCATTCTAGTTTCAATTCTGCCGCCGAAACACTACTATTAGTGCGAAACATAAGCAAACCAGCTTCGAATCAATTGAAACTTCACATTCTGTTTATCGCGGATGGGATCGCGCCGTATGTTAATTTTGGGCTTATTTTGATTTCGGCTTGGGGATGAATTGATTGCATGTTCTTTTCGGCCGTAGAGGGTTTGGGTACCTAGACAGAAGAGAACGATCTATAAATTGAAATTCTGTGTTGTCATAGTGTTGAAATACTAAATATTGAATTTGAGGTCATTTGGAGATCGTTTAGTCAAATTTGGACTTATTATGATATTGTTTGCTTGCGGTTTGGATTCGAGTTTCAATTCTGCTGGAGAAACACTACTATTAGTGCGAACCATATGCAAACCCGGTTCGAATGTATAAAAACTTCACATTATCTGTGTATTGGGGATGGGATCGCACTCTATGTTAAATTTCAGCTTATTTTGATTTCAGCTTTTGGACGAATTGATTGGAGGTCCATTTCGGCCGTAGAGGGTTTGGGTACCTAGACGTAAGAGAACAATCTATAAATTAACATTATGTGTTGTCATAGTGTTGTAATACTAAATGTTGAATTTGAGGTCATTTGGAGATCGTTTGGTCAAATTTGGACTTATTATGATATTGTTTGCTTGCGGTTTGGATTCGAGTTTCAATTATGCTGGAGAAACACTACTATTAGTGCGAACCATATGCAAACCCGGTTCGAATGTATAAAAACTTCACATTATCTATGTATTGGGGATGGGATCGCACTGTATGTTAAATTTCGGCTTATTTTGATTTCAGCTTTTGGACGAATTGATTGGAGGTTCATTTCGGCCGCAGAGGGTTTGGGTACCTAGACGTAAGAGAACGATATATAAATTAACATTATGTGTTGTCATAGTGTTGTAATACTAAATGTTGAATTTGAGGTCATATGGAGATTGTTTGGTCAAATTTGGACTTATTATGATATAGTTTGCTTGAGGTTTCGATTCGAGTTTTAATTATGTTGTAGAAACACTACTATTAATGCGAACTGTATGCAAACCAGGTTTGAATGGATAGAAATTTCACATTCTGTGTTTTCGGGATGGGATCGCATTGTATGTTAAATTTGGACTTATTTTGATTTCCGCTTGGGGAGGATTTGATTGGAGGTTCATTTCGGCCGCAGAGGGTTTGTGTACCTAGACATTAGAGAACGATCTACAAATTGACATTCTGTGTTGTCATAGTCTTGTAATACTAAATGTTGAATTTGAGGTCATTTAGAGATCATTTGGTCAAATTTGGACTTATTATGATATTGTTTCCTTGAAGTTTTGATTCGAGCTTCAATTTTGCTGTAGAAACACTACTATTAGTGCGAACCCTATGCAAACAAGGTTCGAATGAATTGAAACTTCACATTCTGTGTTTTCGGGATGGGATCGCACCATTTGTTAAATTTCAGCGTTTTTTGATTTCGGCTTTTGGACGAATTGATTGGAGGTTCATTTCGGCCGCAGAGGGTTTGGGTACCCAAATATAAGAGAACAATCTACAAATTGACTTTCTGTGTTTTCATAGTATTGTAATACTAAATATTGAATTTGAGGTCATTTGGAGATCGTTTGGTCAAACTATCATTGAAGTATACTAAACAGAAATACTACTTAATTTTTTAAAATAAATTATTTTTAAAATTTTAAAACATTTAAATTATCATTCATGTATCCTAAACAGAAGCACTAGTTACTTTTTTTAAAAAAATATTTATATAATTTTAAAACATTTAAACAATACTTCAAGAATTATAAATAGAAATACTACTACCTTTTTTTTTATATAAATTATTTTTAATATTGTAAAATATTTAAACTATCATTCAAGAATCATAAACAGAAACCCTACATACTTTTTTTCAAAAGTTATCTTTATAATTTTAAAATATTTATAGTATCATTCAAGTATTCTAAACAGAAATCTTACATAACTTTTTTTATGAATTATTTTTGTAATTTTACAACATTTAAACTATCCTTCAAGTATCATAAATAGAAGTTCTACTTTTTTTTTTATTTAAATTATTTTTATAATTTTAAAACATTTGAACTATCATTAAAGTATTCTAAACGTAAGTCCTACTTACTTTTTTTAGAAAAATTATTTTTATAATTTTAAAGCATTTAAACTATCATTCAAGTATACTAAACATAAATACTACTTCCTTTTTTTAAATTTTAAAACATTTAAACTATCATTCATGTATCATAAATAGAAGTCCTACTTTCTTATCTCTCTCTTTTCTTTTCTTTTTTAAATTATTTTTATAATTTCAAAACTTTGAATTTTCATTAAACTATTTTAAACATAAGTCCTACTTACTTTTTTTTAGAAAAATAATTTTAAAACTTTTAAACTATCATTGAAGTATACTAAACAGAAATACTACTTACTTTTTTAAAATTTTAAAACATTTAAATTATCATTCATGTATCCTAAATAGAAGCCCTAGTTACTTTTTTTAAAAAAATATTTATATAATTTTTAAACATTTAAACTATCCTTCAAGAATTATAAATAGAAATACTACTAACTTTTTTATATATAAATTATTTTTAATATTACAAAACATTTAAACTATCATTTAAGTATCATAAATAGAACCCTACTTACTTTTTTAAAAAAGTTATCTTTATAATTTTAAAATATTTATACTATCATTCAAGTATTTTAAACAGAAATCATACATAACTTTGAATTGTTTTTATAATTTTAAAACATTTAAACTATCCTTCAAGTATTATAAATAAAAGTCCAACTCTTTTTTTTTATTTAAATTATTTTTCTAATTTTAAAACATTTGAACTATCATTAAAGTATTCTAAACATATATCCTACTTATTTTGTTTTAAAAAAAATTATTTTTACAATTTTAAAACATTTAAACTATCATTCAAGTATACCCAACAAAAATACTACTTACTTTTTTAAAATAAATTATTTTTAAAATTTTAAAACTTTTAAACTATCATTAATGTATCCTAAAAAGAAATACTAGTTATTTTTTAAATAAAATATATTTTTATAATTTTAAAACATGTAAACTATCCTTCAAGAATTATAAATAGAAATACCACTAACTTTTTTTTTTTATATATAAATGGTTTTTAATATTATAAAACATATAAACTATTATTCATGTATCATAAACAGAAACCCTACTTACTTTTTTTAAACTTAAGAAAATTATCTTTACAATTTCAAAACATTTAGATACTATCATTCAAGTATTCTAAACAGAAATCATAAATAACTTTTTTTTATGAATTATTTTAATGATTTCAAAACATTTAAACTATTCTTCAAGTATTATAAATAGAAGTCCTACTTTTTTATATTTAAATTATTTTTATAATTTTAAAACATTTGAACTATCATTAAAGTATTCTAAACATAAGTCCTACTTATTTTTTTTAGAAATATTATTTTTACAATTTTAAAACATTTAAACTATCATTGAAGTATACTAAACAGAAATACTACTTACTTTTTTAAAATAAATTATTTTTAAATTTTTAAAACTTTTAAACTATCATTCATGTATCCTAAACAGAAGTCCTAGTTACTTTTTTTAAAACAATATTTTTATAATTTTAAAACATTTAAACTATCCTTTAAGAATTATAAATAGAAATACTACTAACTTTTTTTTATATAATTTTTTTTAATATTATAAAACATTTAAACTATTATTCAAGTATCATAAACATAAACCTTACTTACTTTTTTAAAAAAGTTATCTTTATAATTTTAAAACATTTATACTATCATTCAAGTATTCTAAATAAAAAATCATAAATAACTTTTTCTATGAATTATTTTTATAATTTGAAAACATTTGAACTATCATTAAAGTTTTTTAAACATAAGTGCTACTTACTTGTTTTAGAAAAATTATAATTATAATTTTAAAACATTTAAACTATACTTCAAGTATACTAAATAGAAATACTACTTGCTTCTTTATATATATATATATATATATATATATATATATATATATATATATATATATTATTTTTAATATTGTAAAACATTTAAACTATCATTCAAGTATCATAAACAGAAACCCTACTTACCTTTTTTTAAAAAGTTATCTTTATAATTTTAAAATATTTATACTATCATTCAAGCATTCTAAACAGAAATCATACACAACTTTTTTTATGAATTATTTTTATAATTTTAAAAACATTTACACTATCTTTCAAGTATCATAAATAGATGTCCTACTTTTTTTATTTAAATTATTTTTATAATTTTAAAACATTTGAACTATCATTAAAGTATTCTAAACATAAGTCCTACTTACTGTTTTTAGAAAAATTATTTTTATAATTTTTAAAACATTTAAACTATCATTCAAGTATACTAAACAAAAATACTACTTACTTTTTAAAAAATAAATTATTTTTAAAATTTTAAAACATTTAAACTATCATTCATGTATAATAAACAGAAATCCTAGTTACTTTTTTTTTTAAAAAAATATTTTTATAATTTTAAGGAGTTTTCGTAGGCTATTTTCCATGGCGTAGAGTGGAATCATTACTCCACGACGATGACATCCGGTCGGACGTTATCACTGACCCAACCCGATTACTGGCTCAAAAGATCCATAACATTAGATCCGACCTGTGGATTGCGCTCAAATTTTTTTAGGAGTTTCCGTAGGCTGCTTTCCATGAAGTAGCCCGGAATCGCTACTCCACGACAACAACGTCTGATCGAGCCATACCACCGACACAACTAGAGTGCTGGCTCAAAAGGTCCATAATTTTAGATCTGACCGTTGGATCACTCTCAAATTTTTTTGAGGAGTTGTCATAGGCTGTTTTCCATGGAGTAGCGTGGAAATCGCTACTCCACGACGAGGATGTTCGGTCGGGCCATACCACCGACACGACCTGAGTTCCGTGTCAAAAGGTCCCTAACTTTAGATTCGACCGTTGGATCGCGCTCAAAGTTTTTTTTGGAGTTTTAGTAGGCTGTTTGATACGGTTCAGCCCTGTGATACGACCCAAGTAAGGTCAGATTCGGATTTTGGCGTAAAAAGCTCAACAATCCAGGTTTACGGCAACAGTCATAATTCTCAATCTGACCGTTGGATCGGGCTAATATTTTATGTGGACTCTCCAGACATATCTTACTACCTTGGGTTAAAATTGCAGGTCAATCGGAGTTCGGTAAGGCACCCCAATACTGGTCAACAGAGTCTGTACGGATTTTGTTATTTACTTCCATTTGACTTGTGGACTTCCTATTTGATTAGGATTCTTTTCCTCCAAGGATGTGGGAGCTAGTTTTGGGAATTTCCTAGTTCCACAAGGATCTTTAATGAGTTGCAATATAATCTCCTAGTGTGGCAAGGATTCATTAATGTTTCAGAATCCTTTTCTTATAAGGATTCCTTATTCATCCTAGCTACACAAGGAAAGAAGGGCTGGTGGTATTTAATGACAAGTCACTTATTTTTATTATTTTCTTTAATGTTTGGGCTTAATTAAAACTTTGTTTTGAGCTAGGGTCCAAGGCTTGTTTGGATCAGGTTATGGGCTTTTCAGTTTAGGGTTTTGGGCCAGTTTTGAGTGGACCTCATATAAGTCCACATAAGGGGTCCATTAGGGTTAACTTTTCAAGAACTATTTAAACTCATATAAGCCACAATTTCGGCAGCTTTGATGATTATTATTCTGAACTTTTCAGTTTTAACGTGTGAGAGTGATTCTTGCATTCTTCAGTTCTTGAACGAACTGAATCTGACTTATCGAAGATTAACTGGCTTCGTGGCGTCATTCTACTCATTCCAATAGTGTTGGTGCCTTGGGGCAGGTTTTCATTGTGTCGCACTCCTATCCGACCGTTGTTTCGCACTCAAATTTTTTGAAGAGTTTTTGTAGGCTGCTTATCATGGAGTAGCGTGGAATTGCTACTCCACGACGATGACGTCCGGTCAGGCGATACCATCGACATGGCCTGAGTACCGCTTCAAAAGGTCCATAACTTTAGATCCAACCGTTGGATCGCGCTCAAGTTTTTTGAGGAGTTTCCGTAGGCTGTTTTCCATGGAGTAAAGTGAAATCTCTACACCACGTCGACGACGTCCCATCGAGCCATACAACCGCCATGACAGAGTACCGTCTCAAAAGGTCCATAACTTTAGATCCGACCATTGCATCGCGCTCAACTTTTTTAAGGAGTTTCCATAAGCTGTTTTCCACCAAGTAGAGTGAAATCGCTACTCCACGACGACGATGTCCTGTCGGGCGATACCATTGCCATGACCCGAGTATCGCCTCAAAAGGTCCATTACTTTAGATCCGACTGTTGAATCGAGCTCAACGTTTTTTAGGTGTTTTCGTAGGCTGTTTTCCAACGAATAGAGTGGAATCTCTACGCCATGCCGAAGACGTCTGGTCCTGGGCCATACCATAGACATAACAAGAGTACTGGCTCAAAAGGTCCATAACTTTAGATTCGACATTTGGATCACGCTCAAATGTTTTGAGGAGTTTCCGTAGGCTATTTTTCATTGAGTAGCGTAGAATCTTTCCACCACGCATACGACGTTCGACGAGCCATACCACCAACACGACAAGAGTTCCGGCTCAAGAGGTCTGTAACTTTAGATCCGACCATTGTATCACGCTCAAATTTTTCGACGATGTAGGCTCTTTTCCATGGAGTAGCATGGAATCGCTACTCCATGAAGATGACATTCAGTTGAGCGATACCGCTGACACGACTCGAGTACCGTCTCAAAAGGTCCATAAATTTATATCCGACCGTTGGATCACGCTCAAAGGTTTTTATGAGTTGTCGTAGGTTGTTTTCCATGAAGTAGTGTGGAATCAATACTCCACCACGGCGACATCCGGTCGGGCGATGCCGCCGACACGACCCAAGTACCATCTCAAAAGGTCCATAACTTTAGATCCGACCGTGAGATCGTGCTCAAATTTTTTAAGGAGTTTCCATAGGCTGGTTTCCATGGAGTAGAGTGGAATATCTACGCCACGCCGATGACATCCTGTCTAGCCATTCCACTGACACCAAAAGAGTACCATCTCAAAAGCTCCATAACTTTAGATCCGACCATTGGATTGCGCTCAAGTTTTTTGAGGAGTTTGTGTAGGCTATTTTGCATGGAGTGGAGTGGAATCTCGACGCCACACCGATGATGTCTGGTCGAGCCATACTACCGACACGACCAGTGTACCATCTCACAAGGTCCATTACTTTAGATTCGATCGTTGGATCGCGCTCAAATTTTTTTAGGAGTTTCCGTAGGCTGTTTTTCATGGAGTAGCGTGGAATCGCTCCTCCACGCAAACGACGTTCGATAGGCCATACCACCGATGTGAAAATAAATTGAAAACTAGGGCTTTTGGGTCCAAATATCTTGGCACCTAATTTTTCAACCACCAAAAGTAACCATAATTTATTTTAGTACAAGCTATCCATTTATTTATAAAATAATCAAGCGAATGAGATGTCATGGACTTGAGTTTTTTGAGAAACTAGGTGGGCGAGCCTAGCAATATAGGGCCATGAGCATCTACCCTTTCTTGGCCTTTTTTTTTTCTTGTTTTTTTTTTGTTTTAAAATAAAGTTTTCTTTATTATTTTTTCAAAATCATTCAATGTCATTGTTTTTATAAATAAAACTCAAATTTTTATGGTTATATTTGTAATTGTTTAATATTATAAATGAAACTACTATGAACAATATTTTTTAAAAAAATCTTATGAGTTTTTAATGAAAATAAAAATATATATTTTATTATTATTTCTATATATGTTATCTCGAATTAATTACTATTTTATTAAGATATAGTTTTTTTTTGTTACTTTGTTAAAATTTTGTTCATAGGTCATGAAAATAAAAGTATTTTTTTTATCAAAATAAAAAAATAAATGAATAATGAATAGAAAGTTTTGGCTAAAGAATGTGTTTTTTTCTTTTAAATTTAAATCATTTAAATTATTTTGAGTTTTTATTTTAGCTATTTTAGATTTTTCTTTAAAAGATCAGATCATGTTGTTGATAAAAAAAACATGAATTTATCAAATAAAAAATATATAAATAAATAAGAGAATTTTAACTAAAAATATATATGTTTTACTTCATAATTTAATTCATTGAAACTCTTTCACGAAATTAAATAATTTTTTATTTTGAAAGTGGTCAGCGAGAAAATAAAAACTAATAAATACTATAACGGCAAGAAAAATAACATAGGCAGTCAACACTCTTACAATTTTCAGGTAATGGTTGCTATGTCACTTGTTTTTTTTTTTAATATGTTTCCTTTCATTATTTTAATTCTCATCTTTCCTGTTATTTTTTTTGTTACGAAATTTGGTAGCAGAGGAAAATCTTTCGAGGAGGGTTCCTAATTATAGTTTACTTTTTTATCATTAATTATGCAGTTTATTGTAATTCCATTCAAGAAGACTATCTTTCCTGTTCTCTGTAAGAAAACGAAGATCGATTCTTATCGTTTACAAATCAGTGGCTAGTATTTAAAGAATAGAAAAGGCCGAGGAGTAGCGAATCAAAGCCTGAAAAACGCGAAACCCGCGAAGAAACACAAGTGGTCGTCAGACTGAGACACTGATGTCTGAAAAATCAAACCCACATGCTTTATTTTATTTTATTTTATTTATTGATACAGAGATATATAAAGAAGCTAGCCTTTGTACGTATAACCCTATCCATGGTCATGGTTAGTCTTAGCCATCTCCTTAACAGGTTCTCATTGCTTCTAGCACTACCCCTTTTCGACCCCATTTGCCCTCAGTTGTCTTTTCTTCTGCAACAGAAGAAATAGCGTACATAGAGAGGGATAGGGATATATATATATATTAGACACAACAAAAGAAAAGGAAAGATGATTTTAACAAGCTCACACACACACACATCAAACTTCTTTTTTTTGTTCTAGTGGTGTTTATTTAATTTAAGAGAAGGAGACAGTCCAGTGGCTAATATGTATTGATTGGTTTCCAGAGTCTGGATATTGGTCAAAGATATTAGTCCAGCTGCTTTTAAGATCTTTTAGAGAGAGAAAGAAAGACAGTGATATAGCTTGGTTTATAGAGCTAGAACTCGATGACGGTTTGATTCTTTCTTTCTTTTCTTTTGTTGGTGTATAGAGAAAAGGCAAAAGGGGTTTTGTTGTTTAGATTGCAAAATATTACTAATTTGATGGGTAAGAATAAGAGGCCTCAGAAAACGAAGGAGCTTTCAGTGGCAATAGCAGAAGCTTCAGCTATAGAAGATGAGACCCGGCAACAGCCTCAAACTCCTAGAAAGAGAGGTAGACCGCGCAAGATTATTGAAAAGATTGAAAGTGAAGTGAAAAAAGAGGAATCAAGAGTAGAAGGAACACAGGCTACTGAACAAGTTATTGGGAGTCAATCAAAGAAAGTTAAAACCAGCCCACAGGAAGAAGAACAAAAGGTAGAAGTAGAAGAACCATGGCGTTCTAGTTGTACGAGAGAAAAAACGAAAGAGGAGGAAAAATCTGAAGTGAGGGAACCTCCAAGGAGAAGCCGAAGGAGGAAAGGCAAACCAAGAAAGAGCAGCTAAACAGGTAGCTAGCGATGATATATTTGAAATCCTGTGATTAAAATAAAAAAGAGGAATGAACTTTAGTTTCTAGGAATTAAGTTTCTTGATTGTCTCGATTTGTTTGCTCTTTCTTCTTGTGAAACGCAAAGTAGAAAGGGCTTTAGCTTGTTATTAATTGCTTTGATTGTTCTTGATCATCCATTGATTATCTTCGATTGATTTTGTTAATGACTTTTAGTAATTATTCATTTTCATGTGAATATTATTTAGTACTGCCTCATGTCAGGTAAAAGCAGCTATAAGGTTAGAACATATTTTTTTCTTCTAGGTCTCTTACTCAATATATCTTTGAGGGTAAGTTTAGCTAAAATGCTTACGTTTTTAGCACAAAATTGGAATGGTTTTGATTGCTAAGGCGATGCTAAAATACCGAAAATATGAGACAGAAATCGGGAGGAAGTGGGAAAAGGAAAGAAGATCGAAACGGACGAAATTCGGATTTGTTTTTTTATTAATTATGAGATTATTTTCAAATTAATTTATGATAATTTCTTTCTTTATATATATAGAGAGAGTAATTACAAATTTCATTACATAATAATTTCAATATTTAAAATTAAAAAAAATAAGAAACTTACTTACTGCACCTTGGGGGGTTAAAGATAGAGTTTGGAATGGATGTAAAGTTGGAGAGTTTATTTTTAAAATTGCTTTTATTTTAAAATATATTAAAATTATATTTCTTACAATTAAAAATTAAAAAATAAAAAAATAAAAAATAAAAATTTTATAAAAGGATGGTTACACTGCTTTTCTAAACATATAGACAGTTCTAAACATTACTTTTCAGTGTTTTTTACTTAGTAATATATTTAAATAATATTTTTTAATTTTTAATATTAATATATTAAAATAATTTTATTTTTAAAAAAAAATTAAATAAAAAATTAATTCTTTTTAAAGACACGAAAACAAGGATTTGTTGCTGCCAGCTGTGTTATTACGGGGAGACGCCGACCCCTGAAGATATACAGTTACCTGGGTGCCAACTCATTTGAGGCAGCACGTGATGTCACGCTCCCTGCAATTATCAAGACGAAAAATCCATGGCCCAGCCGCCTCAGCAAACCAATCACTGACATTGATAGTTGGTTCTTTATTGCTATGAAAGAGAAGTGCGTGGATAGTACTTGCTTTTGGTGCGCGGTGGAGGAGGAGAGAAATAGAGTTAGTGATAACACTTAACAGGTTGTTAAGTAAGAACGAAGTCGGAAAAAAAAATGAAGAAGGAAGTAAACGCAGAAGTGATGGCGCTCCAAATTTAGGTGAAAGGAGAGGACAACGAGAAAGACGTGTCTCTGATTTACAAACGTTTTTTTTTTCTATCCCCTTTTCTTTTAATGAGAACAACTCGTTAACAAGTATATTGGATTCAAATCATTCTTTGGATAGTTTGGATACAACGAATTTTGTAAATCACCAGAAATGGAGTTTCTTATTTTAAAAAATCCACTTTTCAAGTATGGTTAGAAAAATCGTTCTTAAAATTTTGGGAGTGTCGTAACTCAATTCTATGTTATTCCTAAAAGATAACTCGTTTTTCAAAATAAAAATAAAATAATAAAATAAAGGTTGGCAATATGGAGAAAGTAGATCGGGGAATCAAGCTGTAATTTTTTTCCAGGAGATTCAAGGCCTAATTGTACCCCATTATGCCAAAAAAAAATGCAAATTGAAGGTCAAATTAAATGATTATTGGATGAATTTGCATAAAAATTAAGTCCAAGGACATAATTAAATTTTTAATAAGCCAATTTGATTTAGTCATGGGCCAAATTGAATTTTAATTATGTTTAGGAATTAATTTGGGTCCAATTGAAGGATTTAATTAAGTGTAAAGACTTAATTATACTTTAAATGGGTCAAATTAATTTTATTTTGGGCTTAATTGGTGAAAAATTAAGTCCAAGGACATAATTAAATTTTTAATAGGCCAATTTGATTTAATCATGGACCAAATTGAATTTTTAATTATGTTTAAGAATTAATTTGGGTCCAATTAAAGGATTTAACTAAGTGCAAAGACTTAATTATACTTTAAATTGGTCAAATTAATTTTATTTAGGGCTTAATTGGTGAAAAATTAAGTTTGGGAGCTTAATTTGGGTTTAATTGAGAAGATTGGAATTTTAAAAGACCAAATTTAATTTTTACCAAGTTAATTGATTGAAATTGGGGGCTAAATTGCAAGAAAATTGAAGTTTTGGGGTCAATTAGGGGTTAAATTGAAGAAATCCGAGGTCAGGAACCAATCTGCAACAGCCGGCAAACTATAGGGACTTAACTGACAAAAACCGGGGGCCAAATTAAAGAAATTGAAAGTTTAATGGTCAATTAGGGGTTAAATTGAGAAATTCTGAGACCAAGGACCATATTGCAAAAGGCGCGTAAATATGGGGCTGCAATTGAAGTTCATCAGGGGCTTAATTGCATTAAATCGAAAGTTATGGGTCAATTAGGGGTTTCATTGAAAGAAATTGAAAGACCAGGGACTAAATTAAAAATGAGTAAAAATCCCTAATTTAAACCTAAAACGGCGCCGTTTTGCATTTAAAAAAAAAAAAAAAAGAGGACCAGACGATGCGTCGTCTGGTTACTGTTCATTGTCTTCTTCTTTTACCCAAAAGAAATTGCCAGGCCGCCTACTTTTGAGTTGCATTTAATGCACCAAATGTCCATCGAATTTAACCAAACTTGCACGAAACGGATCCCCTGCAGTTCCTCTACAACACCATGTGAACAGGTCAGGATGATTGACAGCACGACGACGGCGTGAAGAGATCAACTCAGGCAGCCTTTACCTGCAGATTTGACAACTCAGGGAGGCTACTTTGAACCAACGGTTGGGATCCTTCACAAGATAATCAAGGGCTCAAATTTTACCCCGGTGAAGACGAGATTACCCTCTTCCACTTCCTATAAATAGAGGCGGAGTTGATAGCCTGAGGGAGGAGAAAATCGGGTCCAAAGTTGACAAAAAAAAGCCTCCACTGCCCCGTTTTTGCAGTTTCTCTCTCCCTCTCTCTCCCCGCCGCTCCAGCCACCAAACGAAGCCAGCACCAGCTTCTCCACCACCAGCTCTACCACAAGTATCCATCCCAACAACAAGCCGACCATCCCCCACGCCTGAAACCGGCACCGTCTCCTCCTTTCTCACCTCAGCATAATTCTTCTTCCACCCTTCGTGATCGGCTCCGGCCACCGTTGCCCCCAGCGACGCCATAAAAACCGTCAGCTCGATCTCCTGATCGCGTCCGTGACCACCGCGCCCGATAGCCTTCTCCTCCGCCGCCCCTCCTTTGTTGCCAACCAACCGCTGCATGCAGAACGAATTCTGCATGTAGCATGGTTAATTAGCATGGTTGCTGGGCCAGCAACCATGCGGGCTTGGGCCGGACTTTGGGTCCGGCTTGGCCCAAAAAAAGAGGGATATGTTGGGCCGAGATCGGCCCAACTAAAAGTTCCTGGGTCGGCCCAGCCCACATTTAATATTATATATTATTATTATATTATAATATTATTTTAAATAAAAAAATCCAAAAAAAAATTTAAAAATCATTTTAAAAAAATTTGTGATTTTCTCAAATACTTTTCTATCCCTTTTGCATAATATCAGGTTGTATATTTACACTGTAAAATACAAATCCGGTATTAAAATACCTGGTTTCCTCCGAAATATTTCAAAAAAAAATAAAATTTCAAAACATTTTAAAAAAGAAATATATTTTGTTGCATACGGCCAAATCCTAAAATTTTTCAAGCATATTTTTCGTAAAAAAAAAAAAATAAAAATTGCATCTTTTTCATTATTTTTTTAAATGGATATCGTAACCAGTTTATGATTATCCATTAGGATTTGACCAAAATGTCAAAAACCTTTTCCAATTTTTTTTTAGGGTCTAGATGTAGACTTTAATATTTGTGGGGTGTAAAATTACACGATAAAGTAAACCCTCAGGTATTAAAGATACAAAGTGTAAAAATGTGATGCTAAAGTTCAGACTTTAGAACGGTTAGGATTTAACCCGATAAGGTAGAGACTCTCTCATGAAGAGAAATCTGCCTTGAACCTTAGAAAAAGACCAACCCGACTTAGAAAAAAAAAAAACAATCAAACAACAATGCAGCTTACCTTAGGTAGAGTGCACTGGGGGTGATGCGTCTTCCCCTTGCACAACCAGTCCCTTACTCAGACTCTTGCAGACCATAGGTTCCTAGTGACCATAATATTAGGTGGCGACTCCTAAACATTAATCATAATGATTAAATCCAAAAACCATTCCCAACACAACACCCCTCACATCAGGAGGCACGACAGAGAGCCTCCGCCATCGCCAGACGACGTCACGGCCCCCCGCGACAGGATGGCGACTCCACTAGGGATCACCTTGTTTGGTCGGACTAAGCTTTGATTGTTTGATTGTTTTGCTGGTCTTTAATTTTTTAGCTCATATTGCTTTAGCATGCATTTTAATTTTGCGAATAAACCCACCTCTATGTTAGGTGGGGAGTAGCGATCTGCCTCATGACTTTCAGTCGGGGTTCAGATTCGTGAAACATCCAACTATGAGCTGAGTGTTTACTCGGTAATGGCGGTCACATTGTGCCCCAACCATTCCTTGTAAACCCTTATACTGCCTTCACGTAAGGTGGTCACTGGGCGGTTCATAGACCCTTTTATAACTAGGTAGAAAGCCTACCTATCATGTAATGACCTAGAACCTTCCTTTAGAGCATGAACTCTCTTGTTATTCATTTTGCATGGGTTTTTGCCATTCATACCAAATATGCATACACATACATTTGCATCCATACACGTACATCCACCTATTGTAAATAACATACATACATGTAACAGGTTGAAATATAGGTCTCCAAAGAGCCTACAACACCTGACTCCGAGCAAGAAACATGGAAGATGAAGAGCGTGTTCACCGCGACGTCCATTTCCAAGAAGAGTTAAAGTCTCTGAAAGCAAGCGTGGCTCGCCTTACTAGCTTACTTGAGCAAACACTTAAAAATGCCTCTGATGAAGGTCCTTCCAATCAGCCAGCCATTTTTGTTCAGCCTCCGGCAATAGCTCAACCTGAAGAAACAATGAGTGAACATGGTCAAGAACCTCCATACAATCCAGCATTTGTGCACTCAATGCCATCAGCACTTGCCCCTGTAGTTATTGATCCATTTGCCAATGAGTCCAATAAGACCAAGTCGTCTAATGACATTGGTCAAGATAAAATGGCAGCGTTGGAAGCTTGAATTAGAGCCATTGAAGGGGTAAACTTGTATGATCCATTACGAGCATCAGAAATGTGTTTGGTCTCAAATGTGGTTGTCCCGAAAAAGTTCCGCGTTCCTGAATTCATCAAATATACCGGAACGCAATGCCCCATGACTTATCTCAAATCTTACTGCAATAAGATGACAGAAGTAGTACATGATGAAAAAACAACATGAAACGAAAATTTCAGAAGGATATAACCTGATTAATGGAGCCAAGCTCTGATACCAAATGATGCAAACCTTGTGATCACGTGGTCACGCAACCCACACGCAAAGACACCAATTCCTGGAAAGCCAAGTAAATCAGGTTTGATAGGAGTCTGACACAAAGATAACTTGTATCTTGGCACCAGCACTGTTGGAAACAGAGACCCCCACCCAACGAATATTGATTCATGAATGAGAAGTATAAGGACGACGCTACAAAGACAGTTGTTTTTCAATAAGTTGTTTTTCAGTTCTTTAGAGAACCATGAAAGAGATATCTCACCAACACACACACACACACACACACACACACACACAAAGTACGGCAAATAAAAAGTTTTATTAATCAAGTATCATAAATTTAAACCATCCATCAAGTATCCTAAACAGAAATTCTAATTAGTTTTTTTTATATAAATTTGTTTTATATTTTCTAATTTAAAAACACTTAGACCATCCATTAAGTATCATAAACAGAAATATTAATTACTTTTTACAAAAAAAATTATTTTATGTTTTATAATTTTAAAATATTTAAATCATACTTCAAGTATCCTAAAGACAAATCCTAATTATTTTTTTCATAAATTTCTTTTATATTTTTATAATTTTAAAACATTTAAAACATCCTTCAAGTATCCTAAAGACAAATACTAATTTCGTTTTACATAAAATTGTTTTATAATTTATAATTTTAAAACAACTAAAGCATTCTTCAAGTATTCTAAACAGAAATTCTAATTAGTTTTTTTTTTATATATAAATTTCTTTTCTATTTTCTAATTTAAAAACTCTTAAATCATCCATCAAGTATCCTAAATAAAAATACTAATTACTTTTTTCAAAAAAAAAATTTATATTTTTAATTTTAAAATATTTAAAGCATTCTTCAAGTATCCTAAACAGGAATACTTATTAGTTTTTTCTTATAAATTTCTTTTATATTTTCTAATTTAAAAACTCTTAAACCATCCATCAAGTATCCTAAATAGAAATAGTAATTACTTTTTTAAAAAAATTGTTTTATATTTTTAATTTTAAAACATTTAAACCATCATTTAAATATTCTAAGAGAAATACTAATTACTTTTTTCCTAAAATTATTTTATATTTTTTAATTTTAAAACGTTTGAACCATCCTTCAGTTTTCTAAAGAGAAATCCTAATTACTTTTATAAAAAAATTTCTTTTATGTTTTATAAATTTAAAACATTTAAATCATCCTTCAAGTATCTTAAAGAGAAATACTAATTACTTTTTTCTTAAAAGTGTTTTATATTTTATAATTTTAAAACATTTAAATCATACTTCAAGTATCCTAAAGACAAATCCTAATTACTTTTTTCATAAATTTCTTTTATATTTTATAATTTTAAAACATTTAAAGCATCCTTCAAGTATCCTAACGAGAAATACTAATTTCGTTTTACATAAAATTGTTTTATATTTTATAATTTTAAAACATTTAAAGCATACATCAAGTATCATAAAAAGAAATCCTCACTACTTTTTTTCATAATATTTTTTATATAATTTTAAAACAACTAAAGCATTCTTCAAGTATTCTAAACAGAAATCCTAATTAGTTTTATATATATATATATATATATATATATATATATATAAATTTCTTTTCTATTTTCTAATTTAAAAACTCTTAAATCATCCATCAAGTATCCTAAATAGAAATACTAATTACTTTTTTCAAAAAAATATTTTATATTTTTAATTTTAAAACATTTAAAGCATTCTTCAAGTATCCTAAACAAGAATACTAATTAGTTTTTTCTTATAAATTTCTTTTATATTTTCTAATTTAAAAAATCTTAAACCATCCATCAAGTATCCTAAATAGAAATAATAATTACTTTTTTTCAAAAAATTGTTTTATATTTTTAATTTTAAAACATTTAAACCATCCTTCAAATATCCTAAGAGAAATACTAATTACTTTTTTCGTAAAATTATTTTATATTTTTTAATTTTAAAACATTTAAACCATCCTTCAAGTATCTTAAAGAGAAATATTAATTACTTTTTTCTTAAAAGTGTTTTATATTTTATAATTTTAAAACATTTAAATCATCTTTCAAGTATCCTAAAGACAAATTCTAATTACTTTTTTCATAAATTTCTTTTATATTTTATAATTTTAAAACATTTAAAGCATCATTCAAGTATCCTAACGAGAAATACTAATTTCGTTTTACATAAAATTGTTTTATATTTTATAATTTTAAAATATTTAAAGTATACTTCAAGTATCATAAAAAGAAATCCTAACTACTTTTTTCATAATTTTTTTTATATAATTTTAAAACAATTAAATCATCATTCAAGTATCCTAAATAGAAATCCTAAATAGTTATTTTTATATATAAAAATTTCTTTTCTATTTTCTAATTTAAAAACTCTTAAACATCCAACAAGTATCCAAAATAGAAATACTAATTACTTTTTTTGAAAAAATTGTTTTATATTTTTAATTTTAAAACATTTAAATCATTCTTGAAGGATCCTAAAGACAAATCCTAATTACTTTTATGATAATTTTTTTTTATATTTTTTAATTTTAAAACATTTGAACCATCCTTCAAGTATTCTAAAGACAAATCCTAATTACTTTTTTGATAAATTTCTTTTATATTTTATAATTTTAAAACATTTAAAGCATCCTTCAAGTATCCTAAAGAGAAATACTAATTTTGTTTTACGTAAAATTGTTTTATATTTTATAATTATAAAACATTTAAAGCATACTTCAAGTATCATAAAAAGAAATCCTAACTACTTTTTTCATAACTTTTTTTTATATAATTTTAAAAAAATTAAAGCATTATTAAAGTATACTAAATAGAAATCCTATATATATATATATATATATATATATATATATATTATATATATATAATAAATTTCTTTTCTATTTTCTAATTTAAAAACTCTTAAACATCCAACAAGTATCCAAAATAGAAATACTAATTACTTTTTTTGAAAAAATTGTTTTATATTTTTAATTTTAAAACATTTAAAGCATCCTTAAAGTATCCTAAAGACAAATCTTAATTACTTTTATGATAAATTTTTTTTATATTTTATAATTTTAAAAAATTTAAACCATCCTTCAAGTATCCTAAAGAGAAATATTAATTACTTTTTTTTTCATAAAATTGTTTTATATTTTTTTAATTTTAAAACATTTGAATCATCCTTCAAGTATTCTAAAGACAAATCCTAATTACTTTTTTGATAAATTCTTTTATATTTCATAATTTTAAAACATTTAAAGCATCCTTCAAATATCATAAAGAGAAATACTAATTTTGTTTTACATAAATGTTTTTTATATTTTATAATTTTAAAACATTTAAAGCATACTTCAAGTATCATAAAAAGAAATCCTAACTACTTTTTTCATAAAAACTTTTTATATAATTTTAAAAAAATTAAAGCATCATTCAAGTATTCTAAAAAGAAATCCTAAATAGTTATTTATATATATATAAAATTTATTTTCTATTTTCTAATTTAAAAACTCTTAAACATCCAACAAGTATCCAAAATAGAAATACTAATTACTTTTTTTGAAATTTTTTTTTTTATATTTTTAATTTTAAAACATTTAAAGCATCCTTCAAGTATCCTAAAAAGAAATCCTAATTAGTTTTTTGATAAATTTGTTTTATATTTTATAATTTTAAAACATTTAAACCCTCCTTCAGTATCCTAAAGGCAAATCATAATTACTTTTTTAAAAAAATTCTTTTATGTTTTATAAATTTAAAATATTTAAACCATCCTTCAAGTATTCTAAAGAAAAATACTAATAACTTTTTTTTTCATTAGATTGTTTTATATTTTATAAATTTAAAACAGTTAAACCATCCATCTAGTATTCTAAACTGAAATCTTAATTAGTTTTTTTTATATATATAATTTTTTTTTATATTTTCTAATTTAAAAAAAACTTAAACCATCTATCAAGTATCCTAAACAGAAATACTAATTACTTTTTACAAAAAAATATTTTATATTTTATAATTATAAAACATTTAAATCATCCTTCAAGTATCTTAAAGACAAATCCTATTTACTTTTTTCATAAATTTGTTTTTTTATTTTATAATTTTAAAACATTTAAATCCTTCTTCAAGTATCCTAAAAACAAATCCTAGTTACTCTTTTTATAAAATTGTTTTTATTTTATAATTTTGAAACCTTTAAACCCTACTTTAGTATCCTAAAAAGAAATCCTAATTACTTTTTTCTTAAAAGTGTTTTATATTTTATAATTTTAAAACATTTAAATCATCCTTCAAGTATCATAAAGACAAATCCTAATTATTTTTCTTTCATAAATTTCTATTATATTTTATAATTCTAAAACATTTAAAGCATTATTCAAGTGTCCTAAAGAGAAATACTAATTTTGTTTCTCATAAAATTGTTTTATATTTTATAATTTTAAAAAATTTAAACCATACTTCAAGTATCATAAAGAGAAATCCTAATTAATTTTTTCATAAATTTAATTTATATTTTATAATTTTAAAGCATTTAAAGCATCCTTGAAGTATCCTATAGAGAAATACTAATTACTTTTTTTATAAAAATGTTTTTATTTTATAATTTTGAAACATTTAAACCCTCATTCAGTATCCAAAAAAGAAATCTTAATTACTTTTTACAAAAAAATTGATTTATATTTTATAATTTTAAAACATTTAAATCATCCTTCAAGTATCCCAAAGACAAATCCTAATTACTTTTTTTATATATATAAATTTATTTCATATTTTATAACTTTAAAACATTTAAACCCTCCTTCAGTATCCTAAAGAGAAATCCTAATTAGTTTTTTTAAAAAATTCTTTTATATTTTATAAATTTAAAACATTTAAACCATCCTTCAAGTATCCTAAAGAGAAATCGTAATTACTTTTTTGATAAATTTGTTTAGATTTTATAATTTTAAAAGATTTAAACCCTCCATTAGTATCCTAAAGAGAAATCCTAATGACTTTTTTTAAAAATTTCTTTTATGTTTTATTTAAACCATCCTTAAAAGTATCCTAAACAAAAAAACTATTTATTTTTTTACAAAAAATTGATTTATATTTTATAATTTTAAAATATTTAAACCCTCATTCAGTATCCTAAAGAGAAATCCTAATTACTTTTTTAAAAAATTTTCTTTTATGTTTTATAAATTTAAAACATTTAAATCATACTTCAAGTATTCTAAAGACAAATTCTAATTACTTTTTTCTTAAAAGTGTTTTATATTTTATAATTTTAAAACATTTAAATCATTCTTCAAGTATCCTAAAGACAAATCGTAATTACTTTTTTTCATAAATTTATTTTATATTTTTATAATTTTAAAACATTTAAAGCATCCTTCACGTGTCCTAAAGAGAAATACTAATTTCGTTTCTCATAAAATTGTTTTATATTTTATAATTTTAAAACATTTAAACAATACTTCAAGTATCATAAAGAGAAATCCTAAGTACTTTTTTGATAAATTTGTTTTATATTTTATAATTTTAAAACATTTAAACCATACTTCAAGTATCATAAAGAAAAATCCTAATTACTTTTTTCATAAATGTTTTTTATATTTTATAATTTTAAACCATTTAAAGCATCCTTCAAGTATCATAAAAAGAAATACTAATTACTTTTTTCATAAAATTCTTATGTATTTTTTTAATTTTAAAACATTTGAACCATCCTTCAAATATCCTACAGACACATCCTAATTACTTTTTGATAAATTTGTTTTGTATTTTATAATTTTAAAATATTTAAACCCTCCTTCAGTTTCCTAAATAGAAATCGTAATTATTTTTTAAAAAATTTCTTTTATGTTTTATCAATTTCAAAGATTTAAACCATCCTTCAAGTATCCTAAAGAGAATTAATAATAACTTTTTTTTTTCATAAAATTGTTTTATATTTTATAATTTTAAAAACATTTAAACAATCTATCCAGTATCATAAATAGAAATCCTAATTAGTTTTTTTTATATATTTTTTTTTATATTTTCTAATTTAAAAACACTTAAACCATCCATCAAGTATCCTAAACTGGAATACTAATTACTTTTTTCAAAACTTTTCTTTATATTTTATAATTTTAAAACATTTAAATCAACATTCAAGTATCCTAAAGACAAATCCTATTTACTTTTTTCATAAATTTGTTTTCTTTTTTATAATTTTAAAACACTTAAACCCTCCTTCAAGTATCCTAAAGACAGATCTAATTACTTTTTTTTTTAAATTATTTTTTACATTTGAAACATCTTTAAACTATCTTTCAAGTATCAGCAACAGAGATGCTACTTACTTTTTTTAAACAAAAAATTAATAATATTAAAACACTTAAACTATCAATCAACTATCAGAAGCAAAGATCCAACTTATTTTACTAAAAAAATTATTTTATTAAGTTGAAAACATTTAAACTATATTTCAAGTATCAGCAAAAAGAATCCTAGTTAAGAATCATTTAAACTAAAACTTTTTTTTAAAAAATTTATTTTCATAAAAACATTTAAAGAATCTTTCAAATATCAAAAAGAGATCCTACTTATTTTTTAAAAAAAATTTATTTTCATAATTTGAAAACATTTAAACTATCTTTGAAGTATCAGAAACAGAGATCCTACTTATTTTTTAAAAAATTATTTTTATAAATTTGAAAACATTTAAACTATCTTTCAAGTATCAGAAATAGAGATCCTACTTACTTTTCTTTAAAAAATTATTTTTAAAATTTCAAAACATTTAAACTATCAATCAATCTATCAGAAACAGAGATCCTACTTATTTTTGTAAACAAATTATTTTCATAATTTCAAAACATTTAAACTATCTTTCAAGTATCAGCAACAGAGATCCTACTTTTTTTTAAAAAAAAATTTCAAAACATTTAAACTATCAATCAACTATCAGAAACAGAGATCCTACTTATTTTTGTAAACAAATTATTTTCATAATTTGAAAACATTTAAACTATCTTTCAAGTATCAGAAAACTAAGATCCAACTTACCTTTTTTTAAAAAATTATTTTCATAATTTTAAAACATTTAAACTATCTTTCAAGTATCAGAAATTGAGATCCTACTTCCTTTTTTAAAAAAATTATTTTCATAATTTGAAAACATTTAAACAATCTTTCAAAAATAAGAAACAGAGATCCTACTTATTTTCTAAAAAAATTATTTTTATAATTTAAAAACATTTAAACTATCTTGAAGTATCAGAAACTAAGATCCTACTTACTTTTTTTTAAAAAGTATTTCCTATTTACTTTTTTTAAAAAATTATTTTTATAATATTAAAACATTTAAACTATCACTCATCTATCAGAAATAGAGATGCTATTTATTTTTGTAAACAAATTATTTTCATAATTTTAAAACATTTAAACTGCCTTTCAAGTATCAGAAACAGAGATTCCTACTTAATTTTTTCAAAAAAATTACTTTTATAATTTTAAAACATTTAAACTATCTTTCAAGTATGAGAAACAGAGATCCTACATATTTTTGTCAAAACATTTAAACTATCAATCATTTGTCAGAAACACAGATCCTACATATTTTTTAAACAAATTATTTTCATAATTTTTAAAACATTTAAACTATCTTTTAAGTATCAGTAAACAGATCCTACTTTTTTTAAAACATTAGTTTTATAATTTGAAAACATTTAAACTATCTTTCAAGTATGAGAAACAGAGATCCTACTTACTTTTTTTTAAAAAATTACATTTAAAATTTCTAAAACATTTAAACTTTCAATCATCTATCAGAAACTGAGATCCTACTTATTTTTGTAAAAAAATTTATTTTTATAATTTTAAAACATTTAAACTATCTTTCAAGTATCAGAAACAGAGATGCTACTTACTTTTTTTTAAAAAATTAAAAATTTAAAACATTTAAACTATCAATCAACTCAGAAACAGAGATCCTACTTATTTTTAAAAAATTATTTTCATAATTTTAAAACATTTAAACTATATTTCAAGTATCAGAAACAGAGATCCTACTTACTTTTTTTTAAAAAATTATTTTTATAATTTTAAAACATTTAAACTATCTTTCAAGTATCAGAAAAGAACTTATTTTTAAAAAATTATTTCAAAACATTTAAACTATCTTTCAAGTATG
Source organism: Populus alba (assembly GCF_005239225.2). Classification (NCBI taxonomy): domain Eukaryota; kingdom Viridiplantae; phylum Streptophyta; class Magnoliopsida; order Malpighiales; family Salicaceae; genus Populus; species Populus alba. The sequence continues at coordinate 20,453,839 of NC_133297.1, read as the reverse complement.
AGAAACAGAGATCCTACTTATTGAAACAGAGATCCTACTTATTTTTAAAAAATTATTTTCATAATTTTAAAACATTTAAACTATCTTTCAAGTATCAGAAACAGAGATCCTACTTACTTTTCTTAAAAAATTATTTTTAAAATTTCAAAACATTTAAACTTTCAATCAACTATCAGAAACAGAGATCCTACTTAATTTTTTAAATTTTAAAAACATTTAAACTATCTTTCAAGTATCAGAAACAGAGATCCTACTTACTTTTTTAAAAAATTATTTTTATAATTTTAAAAACATTTAAACTATCTTTCAAGTATCAGAAACTGAGATCCTACTTAGTTTTCTTAAAAAATTATTTTTAAAATTTCAAAACATTTAAACTATCATCTATCAGAAACAGAGATCCTACTTATTTTTGTAAAAAATTATAAAATATTTAAACTATCTTTCAAGTATCAGAGATCCTACTTATTTTTTAAAAAAATTATTTTCATAATTTTAAAAACATTTAAACTATCTTTCAAGTATCAGAAACAGAGATCCTACTTACTTTTTCGAAAAAATTATTTTTAATTTTAAAAACATTTAAACTATCTTTCAAGTATGAGAAACAGAGATCCTACTTACTTTTTTTAAAAAATTATTTTTAAAATTTCAAAACATTTAAACTATCAAGAAACAGAGATCCTACTTATTTTTTAAAAAAATTATTTTATAATTTTAAAACATTTAAACTATCTTTCAAGTATCAGAAACAGAGATCCTACTTACTTTTTTTAAAAAATTATTTTTATAATTTCAAAACATTTAAACTATCTTTCAAGTATCAGAAACAGAGATCCTACTTACTTTTTTAAAAAATTATTTTTAAAATTTCAAAACATTTAAACTATCAATCATCTATCAGAAACAGAGATCCTACTTATTTTTGTAAACAATTATTTTCATAATTTTAAAACATTTAAACTATCTTTCAAGTATCAGAAACAGAGATCCTACTTACTTTTTTAAAAAAATTATTTTTAAAATTTTAAAACATTTAAACTATCTTTCAAGTATTCCTACTTATTTTTTAAAAAATTATTTTTATAATTTTAAAACATTTAAACTATCTTTCAAGTATGAGAAACAGAGATCCTACTTAGTTTTCTTAAAAAATTATTTTTTAAAATTTCAAAACATTTAAACTATCAATCATCAGAAACAGAGATCCTACTTATTTTTTTAAAAAATTATTTTCATAATTTGAAAACATTTAAACTATCTTTCAAGTATGAAACAGAGATCCTACTTACTTTTTTAAAAAATTATTTTTAAAATTTTAAAACATTTAAACTATCAATATCAGAAACAGAGATCCTACTTATTTTTTAAAAAAATTATTTTCATAATTTTAAAACATTTAAACTATCTTTCAAGTATCAGAAACAGAGATCCTACTTACTTTTTTTAAAAAAAATTATTTTTATTTTAAAAACATTTAAACTATCATTTCAAGTATCAGAAACAGAGATCCTACTTACTTTTTTTAAAAAATTATTTTTAAAATTTTAAAACATTTAAACTATCAGAAACAGAGATCCTACTTATTTTTAAAAAAAATTATTTTTAATTTTAAAACATTTAAACTATCTTTCAAGTATCAGAAACAAGATCCTACTTACTTTTTTAAAAAATTATTTTTAAAATTTCAAAACATTTAAACTATCTTTCAAGTATCAGAAACAGAGATCCTACTTATTTTAAAAAATTATTTTCATAATTTTAAAACATTTAAACTATCTTTCAAGTATCAGAAACAGAAGATCCTACTTACTTTTTTAAAAAATTATTTTTAAAATTTCAAAACATTTAAACTATCAATCAACTATCAGAAACAGAGATCCTACTTATTTTTGTAAAAAATTATTTTCATAATTTTAAAAACATTTAAACTATCTTTCAAGTATTGTATCAGAAGAGATCCTACTTTTTTTTAAAAAAATTATTTTTATAATTTTAAAACATTTAAACTATCTTTCAAGTATGAGAAACAGAGATCCTACTTACTTTTCTTAAAAAATTATTTTTAAAATTTCAAAACATTTAAACTATCATCTATCAGAAACAGAGATCCTACTTATTTTTTAAAAAATTATTTAAAATTTTGAAAACATTTAAACTATCTTTCAAGTATGAGAAACAGAGATCCTACTTCCTTTTTTAAAAAAATTATTTTTAAAATTTCAAAACTTTTAAACTTTCAATCATCTATCAGAAACAGAGATCCTACTAATTTTAATAAACAAATTATTTTCATAATTTTAAAACATTTAAACTATCTTTCAAGTATCAGAAACAGAGATACTACTTACTTTTTCGAAAAAATTATTTTTATAATTTTAAAACATTTAAACTGTCTTTCAAGTATGAGAAACTGAGATCCTACTTAGTTTTCTTTAAAAATTATTTTTAAAATTTCAAAACATTTAAACCATCCATCATCTGTCAGAAACAGAGATACTACATATTTTTGGAAATAAATTATTTTCATATTTTTTAAACATTTAAACTATCTTTCAAGTATGAGTAACAGAGAATCCTACTTACTTTTCTTAAAAAATTATTTTTAAAATTTCAAAACATTTAAACTTCAATCATCTATCAGAAACAGAGATCCTACTTATTTTTAAACAAATTATTTTCATAATTTTAAAACATTTAAACTATCTTTCAAGTATCAGAACAGAGATCCTACTTACTTTTTTAAAAAAAATTATTTTTAAAATTTCAAAACATTTAAACTAGGGTTTAAAACATTTAAACTATCTTTCAAGTATCAGAAACAGAGATCCTACTTACTTTTTTTAAAAAATTATTTTTAAAATTTCAAAACATTTAAACTATCAATCATCAGAAACAGAGATCCTACTTATTTTTTAAAAAAATTATTTTATAATTTAAAAACATTTAAACTATTTTCAAGTATCAGAAACACTAAATTTTTAAAAAATTATTTTTATAATTTTTAAAACATTTAAACTATCTTTCAAGTATGAGAAACTGAGATCCTACTTAGTTTTTTAAAAAATTATTTTTAAAATTTCAAAACATTTAAACTATCATATCAGAAACAGAGATCCTACTTATTTTAGAGAAACAGAGATCCTACTTATTTTTTAAAAAAATTATTTTCATAATTTTAAAACATTTAAACTATCTTTCAAGTATCAGAAACAGAGATCCTACTTACTTTTTTAAAAAATTATTTTAAAACATTTAAACTATGTATGAAACAGAGATGTCCTACTTAGTTTTCTTAAAAAATTATTTTTAAAATTTCAAAACATTTAAACCATCCATCATCTATCAGAAACAGAGATCCTACTTATTTTTAAAAAATTATTTTTCATAATTTTTAAAACATTTAAACTATCTTTCAAGTATCAGAGTAACAGAGATCTACTTACTTTTTTTTTTAAAAAATTATTTTTATAATTTTAAAAACATTTAAACTATCTTTCAAGTATGAGAAACAGAGATCCTACTTACTTTTCTTAAAAAATTACTTTTAAAATTTCAAAACTTTTAAACTTTCAATCATCTATCAGAAACAGAGATCCTACTAATTTTAATAAACAAATTATTTTCATAATTTCAAAACATTTAAACAATCTTTCAAGTATCAGCAACAGAGATCCTACTTACTTTTTGTAAAAAATTATTTTTAAAATTTCAAAACATTTAAACTATCAATGCTACTTACTTTTCTTAAAAAATTAATTTTAAAATTTCAAAACATTTAAACTATCAATCATCTATCAGAAACACAGATCCTACTTAATTTTGTAAACAATTTATTTTCATAATTTTAAAACATTTAAACTATCTTTCAAGTAACTTAGTATCAGAAACAAAGATCCTACTTAGTATCAGAAACAGAGATCCTACTTATTTTTTAAAAAAATTATTTTTAATTTTAAAACATTTAAACTATCTTTCAAGTATCAGAAACAGAGATCCTACTTATTTTTTAAAAAAATTATTTTTATAATTTTAAAACATTTAAACTATCTTTCAAGTATGAGAAACTGAGATCCTACTTACTTTTTCTTAAAAAATTATTTTTAAAATTTCAAAAACATTTAAACTATCAATCATCTATCAGAAACAGAGATCCTACTTATTTTTTTAAAAAAATTATTTTCATAATTTTAAAACATTTAAACTATCTTTCAAGTATCAGAAACAGAGATCCTACTTTTTTTAAAAAATTATTTTTAAAATTTTCAAAACATTTAAACTATCAATCAACTATCAGAAACAGAGATCCTACTTATTTTTAAAAAAATTTATTTTCATAATTTTAAAAACATTTAAACTATCTTTCAAGTATCAGAAACAGAGATCCTACTTACTTTGAAACAGAGATCCTACTAATTTTTTAAAAAAATTATTTTTAAAAAAACATTTAAACTATCTTTCAAGTATCAGAAACAGAGATCCTACTTACTTTTTTAAAAAATTATTTTTAAAATTTCAAAACATTTAAACTATCAATCAATATCAGAAATGAGATCCTACTTACTTTTCTTAAAAAATTATTTTTAAAATTTCAAAACATTTAAACTATCAATCATCTATCAGAAACACAGATCCTACTTAATTTTTAAAAAATTATTTTCATAATTTTAAAACATTTAAACTATCTTTCAAGTATCAGAAACAAAGATCCTACTTACTTTTTTTTAAAAAAATTATTTTTAAAATTTTAAAACATTTAAACTATCAATCAAGTATCAGAAACAGAGATCCTACTTATTTTTTAAAAAAATTATTTTCATAATTTAAAAACATTTAAACTATCTTTCAAGTATCAGAAACAGAGATCCTACTTACTTTTTAAATTTTTTTATAATTTTAAAAAAACATTTAAACTATCTTTCAAGTATGAGAAACAGAGATCCTACTTTTTTTTAAAAATTATTTTCAAAACATTTAAACTATCTTTCAATCATATCAGAAACAGAGATCCTACTTACTTTTTTTAAAAAAATTATTTTTTTTCAAAACATTTAAACTAATCTTTCAAGTATCAGAAACAGAGATCCTACTTTTTTAAAAAATTATTTTTAAAATTTCAAAACATTTAAACTATCTTTCAACTATCAGAAATAGAGATCCTACTTACTTTTCCTAAAAAATTAATTTTAAAATTTCAAAACATTTAAACTATCAATCATCTATCAGAAACACAGATCCTACTTAATTTTGTAAACAATTTATTTTCATAATTTTAAAACATTTAAACTATCTTTCAAGTATCAGCAACAAAGATCCTACTTACTTTTTTTTTTATAAAAAATTTTTAATAATATTAAAACACTTCAACTATCAGAAACAAAGATTTATTTTTTAAAAATTTAAATTTTCAAGTATCAGAAACTGAGATCCTACTAAATTTATTAAAGAAATTATTTTTATAATTTTAAAACATTTAAACTATCTTTCAAGTATGAGAAACTGAGATCCTACTTAGTTTTCTTAAAAAATTATTTTTAAAATTTCAAAACATTTAAACCATCCATCATCTATCAGAAACAGAGATCCTACTTATTTTTGTAAACAAATTATGAAAATAATTTGAAAACATTTAAACTATCTTTCAAGTATGAGAAACAGAGATCCTACTTCCTTTTCTTAAAAAATTACTTTTAAAATTTCAAAACTTTTTGAAACATTTAAACTATCTTTCAGTATCAGAAACAGAGATCCTACTTACTTTTAAAAAAATTATTTTTATAATTTTAAAAACATTTAAACTATCTTTCAAGTATCAGAAACAGAGATCCTACTTATTTTTTTAAAAAAAATTATTTTATAATTTAAAACATTTAAACTATCTTTCAAGTATGAGAAACAGAGATCCTACTTACTTTTCTTAAAAAATTATTTTTAAAATTTCAAAACATTTAAACTATCAATCATCAGAAACAGAGATCCTACTTATTTTTAAAAAAAATTTTCATAATTTGAAAACATTTAAACTATCTTTCAAGTATCAGAGATCCTACTTACTTTTTTAAAAAATTATTTTTTAAAATTTCAAAACATTTAAACTATTCAACTATCAGAAACAGAGATCCTACTTATTTTTAAAAAATTATTTTCATAATTTAAAAACATTTAAACTATCTTTCAAGTATGAGAAACAGAGATCCTAAAAAATTATTTTTGAAGATCCTACTTATTATTTTTCATAATTTTAAAACATTTAAACTATCTTTCAACAGAACAAGATCCTACTTACTTTTCTTAAAAATTATTTTTTTAAAATTTTCAAAACATTTAAACTATCAAACTATCAGAAACAGAGATCCTACTTATTTTTTAAAAAAATTATTTTCATAATTTAAAACATTTAAACTATCTTTCAAGTATTTGGATCCTACTTACTTTTCTTAAAAAATTATTTTTTAAAATTTCAAAACATTTAAACTATCTCATCTATCAGAAACAGAGATCCTACTTATTTTTTAAAAAAAATTATTTTCATAATTTTAAAACATTTAAACTATCTTTCAAGTATGAGAAACAGAGATCCTACTTACTTTTAAAAAAATTATTTTAAAAATTTAAAACTATCTTTCAAGTATGAAACAGAGATCCTACTTTTTTAAAAAAATTATTTTTAATTTCAAAACATTTAAACTATCTTTCAAGTATCAGAAACAGAGATCCTACTTTTTTTAAAAAATTATTTTTAAAATTTCAAAACATTTAAACTATCAATATCAGAAACAGAGATCCTACTTACTTTTTAAAAAAATTATTTTTTTTCAAAACATTTAAACTATCAATCAACTATCAGAAACAGAGATCCTACTTATTTTTTAAAAAATTATTTTCATAATTTAAAAACATTTAAACTATCTTTCAAGTATCAGAAACAGAGATCCTACTTACTTTTCTTAAAAAATTATTTTTAAAATTTCAAAACATTTAAACTATCAATCAACTATCAGAAACAGAGATCCTACTTATTTTTTAAAAAAAATTTTTTCATAATTTTAAAACATTTAAACTATCTTTCAAGTACTCAGAGATCCTATTTACTTTTCTTAAAAAAATTATTTTTAAAATTTCAAAACATTTAAACTATCAATCAACTATCAGAACAGAGATCCTACTTATTTTTTAAAAAAATTATTTTCATAATTTTAAAACATTTAAACTATCTTTCAAGTATGAGAAACAGAGATCCTACTTACTTTTCTTAAAAAATTTTTTAAAATTTCAAAACATTTAAACTATCATTCAACTATCAGAAACAGAGATCCTACTTATTTTTGTAAAAATTATTTTAATTTAAAACATTTAAACTATCTTTCAAGTATGAGAAACAGAGATCCTATTTACTTTTCTTAAAAAATTATTTTTAAAATTTCAAAACATTTAAACTATCAATCAACTATCAGAAGCAGAGATCCTACTTATTTTAGTAAAAAAAATTATTTTCATCATAATTTAAAACATTTAAACTATCTTTCATATCAGCAAACAAAGATCCTACTTACTTTTCTAAATTATTTTTTAAAATTTCAAAACATTTAAACTATCATTCAACTATCAGAAATAGAGATCCTACTTATTTTTTATAAAAATTATTGTCATAATTTGAAAACATTTAAACTATCTTTCAAGTATGAGAAACAGAGATCCTATTTACTTTTCTTAAAAAATTATTTTGAAAATTTCAAAACATTTAAACTATCAATCAACTATCAGAAGCAGAGATCCTACTTATTTTTGTAAACAAATTATTTTCATAATTTTAAAACATTTAAACTATCTTTCAAGTATGAGAAACAGAGATCCTATTTACTTTTCTTAAAAAATTATTTTTAAAATTTCAAAACATTTAAACTATCAACTATCAGAAGCAGAGATCCTACTTATTTTTAAAAAAATTATTTTCATATTTAAAACATTTAAACTATCTTTCATCTATCAGCAACCAAGATCCTACATACTTTTCTAAATTATTTTTTTTTAAAATTTCAAAACATTTAAACTATCATTCAACTATCAGAAGTAGAGATCCTACTTATTTTTGTTATAAAATTATTGTCATAATTTGAAAACATTTAAACTATCTTTCAAGTATGAGAAACAGAGATCCTATTTACTTTTCTTAAAAAATTATTTTGAAAATTTCAAAACATTTAAACTATCAATCAACTATCAGAAGCAGAGATCCTACTTATTTTTGTAAAAAAATTATTTTCATAATTTTAAAACATTTAAACTATCTTTCATCTAAGCAACAAGATCCTACTTACTTTTCTAAATTATTTTTAAAATTTCAAAACATTTAAACTATCATTCAACTATCAGAAATAGAGATACTACTTATTTTTTTATAAAATTATTTCATAATTTGAAAACATTTAAACTATCTTTCAAGTATGAGAAAAGAGATCCTATTTACTTTTCTTAAAAAATTATTTTGAAAATTTCAAAACATTTAAACTATCAACCAACTATCAGAAGCAGAGATCCTACTTATTTTAGTAAAAAAATTATTTTCATCATATTAAAACATTTAAACTATCTTTCATCTATCAGCAACAAAGATCCTACTTACTTTTCTAAATTTTTTTTTTAAAATTTCAAAACATTTAAACTATCATTCAACTATCAGAAACAGAGATCCTACTTATTTTTGTTATAAAATTATTGTCATAATTTGAAAAACATTTAAACTATCTTTCAAGTATGAGAAACAGAGATCCTATTTACTTTTCTTAAAAAATTATTTTGAAAATTTCAAAACATTTAAACTATCAATCAACTATCAGAAGCAGAGATCCTACTTACAGAGATCCTAGAAACATTTAAACTATTTATCAGAAGCAGAGATCCTACTTATTTTTAAAAAAAATATTTTCATCATATTAAAACATTTAAACTATCTTTCATCTATCAGCAACAAAGATCCTACTTACTTTTCTAAATTATTTTTTTTTAAAATTTCAAAACATTTAAACTATCATTCAACTATCAAAAATAGAGATCCTACTTATTTTTGTTATAAAATTATTGTCATAATTTGAAAACATTTAAACTATCTTTCAAGTATGAGAAACAGAGATCCTATTTACTTTTCTTAAAAAATTATTTTGAAAATTTCAAAACATTTAAACTATCAATCAACTATCAGAAGCAGAGATCCTACTTATTTTTAAAAAAATTATTTTCATCATATTAAAACATTTAAACTATCTTTCATCGATCCTACTTACTTTTCTAAATTTTTTTTTAATTTCAAAACATTTAAACTATCATTCAACTATCAGAAGTAGAGATCCTACTTATTTTTATAAAATTATTTCATAATTTGAAAACATTTAAACTATCTTTCAAGTATGAGAAACAGAGATCCTATTTACTTTTCTTAAAAAATTATTTTTAAAATTTCAAAACATTTAAACTATCAATCAACTATCAGAAGCAGAGATCCTACTTATTTTTGTAAAAAATTATTTCATAATTTTAAAACATTTAAACTATCTTTCAAGTATGAGAAACAGAGATCCTATTTACTTTTCTTAAAAAATTATTTTGAAAATTTCAAAACATTTAAACTATCAACCAACTATCAGAAGCAGAGATCCTACTTATTTTAGTAAAAAAAATATTTTCATCATATTAAAACATTTAAACTATCTTTCATCTACAGCAACAAAGATCCTACTTACTTTTTAAATTTTTTTTTTTAAAATTTCAAAACTTTGAAACTATCATTCAACTATCAGAAATAGAGATCTACTTATTTTGTTATAAAATTATTGTCATAATTTGAAAACATTTAAACTATCTTTCAAGTATGAGAAAAGAGATCCTATTTGCTTTTCTTAAAAAATTATTTTGAAAATTTCAAAACATTTAAACTATCAACCAACTATCAGAAGCAGAGATCCTACTTATTTTAGTAAAAAAAATATTTTCATCATATTAAAACATTTAAACTATCTTTCATCTACCAGCAACAAAGATCCTACTTACTTTTCTAAATTTTTTTTTTTAAAATTTCAAAACATTTAAACTATCATTCAACTATCAGAAATAGAGATACTACTTATTTTTGTTATAAAATTATTGTCATAATTTGAAAACATTTAAACTATCTTTCAAGTATGAGAAAAAGAGATCCTATTTGCTTTTCTTAAAAAATTATTTTGAAAATTTCAAAACATTTAAACTATCAACCAACTATCAGAAGCAGAGATCCTACTTATTTTAGTAAAAAAATTATTTTCATCATATTAAAACATTTAAACTATCTTTCATCTATCAGCAACAAAGATCCTACTTACTTTTCTAAATTATTTTTTTTTAAAATTTCAAAACATTGAAACTATCATTCAACTATCAGAAATAGAGATCCTACTTATTTTTGTTATAAAATTATTGTCATAATTTGAAAACATTTAAACTATCTTTCAAGTATGAGAAAAAGAGATCCTATTTACTTTTCTTAAAAAAATTATTTTGAAAATTTCAAAACATTTAAACTATCAATCAACTATCAGAAGCAGAGATCCTACTTATTTTTGTAAAAAAATTATTTTCATAATTTTAAAACATTTAAACTATCTTTCAAGTATGAGAAACAGAGATCCTATTTACTTTTCTTAAAAAATTATTTTGAAAATTTCAAAACATTTAAACTATCAACAACTATCAGAAGCAGAGATCCTACTTATTTTAAAAAAAAATATTTTCATCATATTAAAACATTTAAACTATCTTTCATCTATCAGCAACCAAGATCCTACATACTTTTCTAAATTATTTTTTTAAAAAATTTCAAAACATTTAAACTATCATTCAACTATCAGAAGTAGAGATCCTACTTATTTTTGTTATAAAATTATTGTCATAATTTGAAAACATTTAAACTATCTTTCAAGTATGAGAAACAGAGATCCTATTTACTTTTCTTAAAAAATTATTTTGAAAATTTCAAAACATTTAAACTATCAACCAACTATCAGAAGCAGAGATCCTACTTATTTTTGTAAAAAAAAATATTTTCATCATATTAAAACATTTAAACTATCTTTCATCTACCAGCAACAAAGATCCTACTTACTTTTCTAAATTTTTTTTTTTAAAAATTTCAAAACTTTAAACTATCATTCAACTATCAGAAATAGAGATCCTACTTATTTTTGTTATAAAAATTATTGTCATAATTTGAAAACATTTAAACTATCTTTCAAGTATGAGAAAAAGAGATCCTATTTACTTTTCTTAAAAAATTATTTTGAAAATTTCAAAACATTTAAACTATCAACCAACTATCAGAAGCAGAGATCCTACTTATTTTAGTAAAAAAAATTATTTTCATCATATTAAAACATTTAAACTATCTTTCATCTATCAGCAACAAAGATCCTACTTACTTTTCTAAATTATTTTTTTTAAAATTTCAAAACATTGAAACTATCATTCAACTATCAGAAATAGAGATCCTACTTATTTTTGTTATAAAATTATTGTCATAATTTGAAAACATTTAAACTATCTTTCAAGTATGAGAAACAGAGATCCTATTTACTTTTCTTAAAAAATTATTTTGAAAATTTCAAAACATTTAAACTATCAATCAACTATCAGAAGCAGAGATCCTACTTATTTTTGTAAACAAATTATTTTTCATAATTTTAAAACATTTAAACTATCTTTCAAGTATGAGAAACAGAGATCCTATTTACTTTTCTTAAAAAATTATTTTGAAAATTTCAAAACATTTAAACTATCAACCAACTATCAGAAGCAGAGATCCTACTTATTTTTGTAAAAAAATTATTTTCATCATATTAAAACATTTAAACTATCTTTCATCTATCAGCAACAAAGATCCTACTTACTTTTCTAAATTTTTTTTTTTAAATTTCAAAACTTTGAAACTATCATTCAACTATCAGAAATAGAGATACTACTTATTTTTGTTATAAAATTATTGTCATAATTTGAAAACATTTAAACTATCTTTCAAGTATGAGAAAAAGAGATCCTATTTGCTTTTCTTAAAAAATTATTTTGAAAATTTCAAAACATTTAAACTATCAACCAACTATCAGAAGCAGAGATCCTACTTATTTTAGTAAAAAAAATATTTTCATCATATTAAAACATTTAAACTATCTTTCATCTATCAGCAACAAAGATCCTACTTACTTTTCTAAATTTTTTTTTTTAAATTTCAAAACATTTAAACTATCATTCAACTATCAGAAATAGAGATCCTACTTATTTTTGTTATAAAATTATTGTCATAATTTGAAAACATTTAAACTATCTTTCAAGTATGAGAAATAGAGATCCTATTTACTTTTCTTAAAAAATTATTTTGAAAATTTCAAAACATTTAAACTATCAATCAACTATCAGAAGCAGAGATCCTACTTATTTTTGTAAAAAAATTATTTTCATCATATTAAAACATTTAAACTATCTTTCATCTATCAGCAACAAAGATCCTACTTACTTTTCTAAATTTTTTTTTTTAAATTTCAAAACATTGAAACTATCATTCAACTATCAAAAATAGAGATCCTACTTATTTTTGTTATAAAATTATTGTCATAATTTGAAAACATTTAAACTATCTTTCAAGTATGAGAAACAGAGATCCTATTTACTTTTCTTAAAAAATTATTTTGAAAATTTCAAAACATTTAAACTATCAACCAACTATCAGAAGCAGAGATCCTACTTATTTTAGTAAAAAAAATATTTTCATCATATTAAAACATTTAAACTATCTTTCATCTACCAGCAACAAAGATCCTACTTACTTTTCTAAATTTTTTTTTTTAAAATTTCAAAACATTTAAACTATCATTCAACTATCAGAAATAGAGATACTACTTATTTTTGTTATAAAATTATTGTCATAATTTGAAAACATTTAAACTATCTTTCAAGTATGAGAAACAGAGATCCTATTTACTTTTCTTAAAAAATTATTTTGAAAATTTCAAAACATTTAAACTATCAATCAACTATCAGAAGCAGAGATCCTACTTATTTTTGTAAACAAATTATTTTCATAATTTTAAAAACATTTAAACTATCTTTCAAGTATGAGAAACAGAGATCCTATTTACTTTTCTTAAAAAATTATTTTGAAAATTTCAAAACATTTAAACTATCAACCAACTATCAGAAGCAGAGATCCTACTTATTTTAGTAAAAAAAATATTTTCATCATATTAAAACATTTAAACTATCTTTCATCTATCAGCAACAAAGATCCTACTTACTTTTCTAAATTTTTTTTTTTAAAATTTCAAAACTTTAAACTATCATTCAACTATCAGAAATAGAGATCCTACTTATTTTTGTTATAAAATTATTGTCATAATTTGAAAACATTTAAACTATCTTTCAAGTATGAGAAACAGAGATCCTATTTACTTTTCTTAAAAAATTATTTTGAAAATTTCAAAACATTTAAACTATCAATCAACTATCAGAAGCAGAGATCCTACTTATTTTTGTAAACAAATTATTTTCATAATTTTAAAACATTTAAACTATCTTTCAAGTATGAGAAACAGAGATCCTATTTACTTTTCTTAAAAAATTATTTTGAAAATTTCAAAACATTTAAACTATCAACCAACTATCAGAAGCAGAGATCCTACTTATTTTTTAAAAAAAATTATTTTCATAATATTAAAACATTTAAACTATCTTTCATCTATCAGCAACAAAGATCCTACTTACTTTTCTAAATTTTTTTTTTTTTAAATTTCAAAACATTTAAACTATCATTCAACTATCAGAAATAGAGATCCTACTTATTTTTGTTATAAAATTATTGTCATAATTTGAAAACATTTAAACTATCTTTCAAGTATGAGAAAAAGAGATCCTATTTACTTTTCTTAAAAAATTATTTTGAAAATTTCAAAACATTTAAACTATCAACCAACTATCAGAAGCAGAGATCCTACTTATTTTTGTAAAAAAAATATTTTCATCATATTAAAACATTTAAACTATCTTTCATCTATCAGCAACAAAGATCCTACTTACTTTTCTAAATTTTTTTTTTTAAATTTGTATTTCAACTATCAGAAAGAGATCCTACTTATTTTTGTTATAAAATTATTGTCATAATTTGAAAACATTTAAACTATCTTTCAAGTATGAGAAACAGAGATCCTATTTGCTTTTCTTAAAAAATTATTTTGAAAATTTCAAAACATTTAAACTATCAACCAACTATCAGAAGCAGAGATCCTACTTATTTTAGTAAAAAAATTATTTTCATCATATTAAAACATTTAAACTATCTTTCATCTATCAGCAACAAAGATCCTACTTACTTTTCTAAATTATTTTTTTTTAAAATTTCAAAACATTTAAACTATCATTCAACTATCAGAAGTAGAGATCCTACTTATTTTTGTTATAAAATTATTGTCATAATTTGAAAACATTTAAACTATCTTTCAAGTATGAGAAACAGAGATCCTATTTACTTTTCTTAAAAAATTATTTTGAAAATTTCAAAACATTTAAACTATCAACCAACTATCAGAAGCAGAGATCCTACTTATTTTAGTAAAAAAAATATTTTCATCATATTAAAACATTTAAACTATCTTTCATCTATCAGCAACAAAGATCCTACTTACTTTTCTAAATTTTTTTTTTTTAAATTTCAAAACATTGAAACTATCATTCAACTATCAAAAATAGAGATCCTACTTATTTTTGTTATAAAATTATTGTCATAATTTGAAAACATTTAAACTATCTTTCAAGTATGAGAAACAGAGATCCTATTTACTTTTCTTAAAAAATTATTTTGAAAATTTCAAAACATTTAAACTATCAATCAACTATCAGAAGCAGAGATCCTACTTATTTTAGTAAAAAAAATTATTTTCATCATATTAAAACATTTAAACTATCTTTCATCTATCAGCAACAAAGATCCTACATACTTTTCTAAATTTTTTTTTTTTAAATTTCAAAACATTTAAACTATCATTCAACTATCAGAAGTAGAGATCCTACTTATTTTTGTTATAAAATTATTGTCATAATTTGAAAACATTTAAACTATCTTTCAAGTATGAGAAACAGAGATCCTATTTGCTTTTCTTAAAAAATTATTTTGAAAATTTCAAAACATTTAAACTATTATCAGAAGCAGAGATCCTACTTATTTTAGTTAAAAAAAAATTATTTTGAAAATTTCAAAACATTTAAACTATCAACCAACTATCAGAAGCAGAGATCCTACTTATTTTTGTAAAAAAAATATTTTCATCATATTAAAACATTTAAACTATCTTTCATCTATCAGCAACAAAGATCCTACTTACTTTTCTAAATTTTTTTTTTTAAATTTCAAAACATTGAAACTATCATTCAACTATCAGAAATAGAGATCCTACTTATTTTTGTTATAAAATTATTGTCATAATTTGAAAACATTTAAACTATCTTTCAAGTATGAGAAAAAGAGATCCTATTTGCTTTTCTTAAAAAATTATTTTGAAAATTTCAAAACATTTAAACTATCAACCAACTATCAGAAGCAGAGATCCTACTTATTTTAGTAAAAAAAATATTTTCATCATATTAAAACATTTAAACTATCTTTCATCTACCAGCAACAAAGATCCTACTTACTTTTCTAAATTTTTTTTTTTTAAATTTCAAAACTTTGAAACTATCATTCAACTATCAGAAATAGAGATACTACTTATTTTTGTTATAAAATTATTGTCATAATTTGAAAACATTTAAACTATCTTTCAAGTATGAGAAATAGAGATCCTATTTACTTTTCTTAAAAAATTATTTTGAAAATTTCAAAACATTTAAACTATCAACCAACTATCAGAAGCAGAGATCCTACTTATTTTTGTAAAAAAAATATTTTCATCATATTAAAACATTTAAACTATCTTTCATCTATCAGCAACCAAGATCCTACATACTTTTCTAAATTATTTTTTTTTAAATTTCAAAACATTTAAACTATCATTCAACTATCAGAAGTAGAGATCCTACTTATTTTTTGTTATAAAATTATTGTCATAATTTGAAAACATTTAAACTATCTTTCAAGTATGAGAAACAGAGATCCTATTTGCTTTTCTTAAAAAATTATTTTGAAAATTTCAAAACATTTAAACTATCAACCAACTATCAGAAGCAGAGATCCTACTTATTTTAGTAAAAAAAATATTTTCATCATATTAAAACATTTAAACTATCTTTCATCTACCAGCAACAAAGATCCTACTTACTTTTCTAAATTTTTTTTTTTAAATTTCAAAACTTTGAAACTATCATTCAACTATCAGAAATAGAGATACTACTTATTTTTGTTATAAAATTATTGTCATAATTTGAAAACATTTAAACTCTCTTTCAAGTATGAGAAAAAGAGATCCTATTTGCTTTTCTTAAAAAATTATTTTTGAAAATTTCAAAACATTTAAACTATCAACCAACTATCAGAAGCAGAGATCCTACTTATTTTAGTAAAAAAAATATTTTCATCATATTAAAACATTTAAACTATCTTTCATCTACCAGCAACAAAGATCCTACTTACTTTTCTAAATTTTTTTTTTTAAATTTCAAAACTTTGAAACTATCATTCAACTAATCAGAAATAGAGATACTACTTATTTTTTTTATAAAAATTATTGTCAGAAATTTGAAAACATTTAAACTATCTTTCAAGTATGAGAAACAGAGATCCTATTTACTTTTCTTAAAAAATTATTTTTTAAAATTCAAAACATTTAAACTATCATTCAACTATCAGAAGTAGAGATCCTATTTATTTTTGTTATAAAATTATTGTCATAATTTGAAAACATTTAAACTGTCTTTCAAGTATGAGAAACAGAGATCCTATTTGCTTTTCTTAAAAAATTATTTTGAAAATTTCAAAACATTTAAACTATCAAGCAACTATCAGAAGCAGAGATCCTACTTATTTTAGTAAAAAAATATTTTCATCATATTAAAACATTTAAACTATCTTTCATCTACCAGCAACAAAGATCCTACTTACTTTTCTAAATTTTTTTTTTAAAATTTCAAAACTTTGAAACTATCATTCAACTATCAGAAATAGAGATACTACTTATTTTTGTTATAAAATTATTGTCATAATTTGAAAACATTTAAACTATCTTTCAAGTATGAGAAATAGAGATCCTATTTCCTTTTCTTAAAAAATTATTTTGACAATTTCAAAACATTTAAACTATCAACCAACTATCAGAAGCAGAGATCCTACTTATTTTAGTAAAAAAAATATTTTCATCATATTAAAACATTTAAACTATCTTTCATCTACCAGCAACACAGATCCTACTTACTTTTCTAAATGATTTTTTTTCAAAATTTCAAAACTTTGAAACTATCATTCAACTAATAGAAATAGAGATACTACTTATTTTTGTTATAAAATTATTGTCATAATTTGAAACATTTAAACTATCTTTCAAGTATGAGAAACAGAGATCCTATTTACTTTTCTTAAAAAATTATTTTGAAAATTTCAAAACATTTAAACTATCAATCAACTATCAGAAGCAGAGATCCTACTTATTTTTGTAAACAAATTATTTTCATAATTTTAAAACATTTAAACTATCTTTCAAGTATGAGAAATAGAGATCCTATTTACTTTTCTTAAAAAATTATTTTGAAAATTTCAAAAGATTTAAACTATCAACCAACTATCAGAAGCAGAGACCCTACTTATTTTAGTAAAAAAAATATTTTCATCATATTAAAACATTTAAACTATCTTTCATCTACCAGCAACAAAGATCCTACTTACTTTTCTAAATGATTTTTTTTTTTTAAATTTGAAAACATTGAAACTATCATTCAACTATCAGAAATAGAGATACTACTTATTTTTGTTATAAAATTATTGTCATAATTTGAAAACATTTAAACTATCTTTCAAGTATGAGAAAAAGAGATCCTATTTGCTTTTCTTAAAAAATTATTTTGAAAATTTCAAAACATTTAAACTATCAACCAACTATCAGAAGCAGAGATCCTACTTATTTTTGTAAAAAAAAATATTTTCATCATATTAAAACATTTAAACTATCTTTCATCTATCAGCAACAAAGATCCTACTTACTTTTCTAAATTATTTTTTTTTTTAAATTTGAAAACATTGAAACTATCATTCAACTATCAAAAATAGAGATCCTACTTATTTTTGTTATAAAATTATTGTCATAATTTAAAAACATTTAAACTATGTTTGAAGTATGAGAAATAGAGATCCTATTTGCTTTTCTTAAAAAATTATTTTGAAAATTTCAAAACATTTAAACTATCAACCAACTATCAGAAGCAGAGATCCTACTTATTTTAGTAAAAAAAAATATTTTCATCATATTAAAACATTTAAACTATCTTTCATCTATCAGCAACCAAGATCCTACATACTTTTCTAAATTATTATTTTTTTAAATTTCAAAACATTGAAACTATCATTCAACTATCAAAAATAGAGATCCTACTTATTTTTGTTATAAAATTATTGTCATAATTTGAAAACATTTAAACTCTCTTTCAAGTATGAGAAAAAGAGATCCTATTTGCTTTTCTTAAAAAAATATTTTTGACACGACCAAAAGCTTGATGTCTCTTCCCAAGTGCAGGAGTGTCGAAGTAATAAATAACCCGGCAAGACCGGGGTCGAACCACAGAGAGGTTTAATTGTATAAATTATAAATAACAAGACAACAACAACAACAACAACAACAACAATAATAATACTCAGTACGTGGCGTTGTTATACCTGAGAATGATCTAAAGATCGGGTCACAGGTTTCCAGCCTATTATACTGACTTTATGAAAAGATCAAAGATATATATTATATAATATAAACAGAATGTAAATAATAATAATAATAATAATGATAATAATAATAATAACAGAAGATGAAGAAAATTAATGAGAACTTTGAGATAAAAGATTAACGTAAGGATTAAACAATGATAAAAACAAATGTCAAGGTTAGAGGATCCACTAATGGTACTTCAAACAAGTATAATATAAACTCTTATTACTCAATTGGAAACCACACATAAAGGAGGTTCCAATCAGATTATAAAAATTGTTAACATGATTACATTAATTATCTTATTCGAATAAAGCTAATACTTGTAAATGTTGGCAGGCATTCATGATTATAACTTATGTTAACAACAAATCAAGTTCCTTTCATAGCTCAGGTGTCGGTTAAACCATACAGTATGGGCTATGAAAGTGCCAAGTATTTGTTGTACCAAGTGTTACACAACATAAATCTAGATTAACCATTTAACAAGCAAAGTATTAAAGTGAACAAGATAACAAATATAAAACATGTTAGTATCCAACGTTAAGGTCCATGTTAAGTTTATATTATACTTGTTCTTACACCATTAGTGTACCCTTTTCACCTTGACATAATTAACTTAGCTAGACATAATAAAAGAAAGAAACATAAATGAGCAAGACAAGAACATAAATGAGAAAGAAGTTAACTAGACAAAGGAAAGGAAATGAAGTGCATAAAACTTGATATTAATGAAAGCAAGACATAAGCAATACAAAGAGAGAAAGCAAGAGCATGATCTTGATCTGAACACCAAGATGCCTCAATACATGGTAAGTGCCTCCTTTTATAGGCCAAAATTTGGAACTATTTGATTTGTTGACTAATTGATGAGTGGGTGGCCACATCTTGACTAGATAACAATCCTTATCTTCTTGTCTGATCAAGACGTCATTGCTAACATCATAATTTGCCCAGAATCCTCAAGAATGTTCTAGGAAATTGTCTCAGCTTTCCAACAAAAAAAAGATGAGGTCATTTGGACTTCTAGAACTCAAGATATGGGCTGAACACTAAATAGTGTTTGGGCTGCAGGACAGCTTCGGACTTCTTCGTTGTTCCTTCAATTTGGACTTCAAAACGACCTTTTCAAATCTTGGGCTCCTCATGAAAGTTGTAGGCTTTTGTCTTACCTTTCCATCCATATAAAGTGGACCTAAATCCGAAATCTAGAGCTCCAGATATGATCCAATTACCGAGCAATGTTCCGGTTTGGACTGCACCGACATCTCTTTTCTAAGTTTGGCCATCTCTTTGTCCTTTAACTTTCAATGCTTAAACTCATCAATCAATCCTTTTATTTATGTGATAGTCCTGCATTTAAAATGAGCATTTACCATAAATTAAGGTATCTTATAATATCAAACTTGTTATTATAAAACATGCTTTAGTTAAGGAGTTATTGATACTTCAAGTGCAAAATGATGATATAAAACCTTGATAAACATGCACTTTTAAGTACTAATCACACCCCCCAACCAGCTTATTACTAGTCCCTAGTAATCTAAAGCGTTAAAATAGAGAAACAATTTGCAAGTTTCACAAAGCAAGGCATTCATCATTCAACTTCCATTAATCTATCCAGATAAACAAACTCTCATTAAATTTATATTACTGCTTCATACTTCTTAAACAAGATATTAATAAACCTTCTTTTTATGTGCTCAATATATGAAAACATAGATGATGGGGCTTTTGTTGGAAGAAAACAATATTATGTTCAAATGTTTAAGGTGAACTTCCTTGGGTTGGGATTTTTTTTTTCTTCTTTTTTTTTTTTTATTTTTTTTTATTTATATACACATACAACTTAAAACACAATGTATCTTTAACCCATGTAACGAGTTTTAGGCTAATGACTCCCAGACCAGTTGGTCGTAGGGCATTAGGTGTTGAGACACCCCTACGAGCTTAACAACTCGGGTTGCAGATACTGATACGTAGATAGTGCAATGTTTGATTCCCTTAAGCTTTTCTCCTTAACCCATGTAACAAGTTTTGGGCCAATAGCTCCCAAGTCAGTTGACTTTAGGGTATTAGGTGTTAAAACACCCCTTCGGGCTTAATTGCTTAGGTTAGGGAGGCTACGAAACCAAACTTATCCACGTTTTATTATCATCAATACTATCTTCTTCTTTTTTTTCTTTTTTTTTCTTTGCAAATTATATGCTATCCTTTTCCCTTAGTTGTTACCTTCAACAAAAGAACATAATTAATGTAATAATCCAATGTGCAACCCACAATCATATGTTAAAGTGTGTGTGTGAAAATGAAGGTTTAATAATACTTGTTAAATGAGTATAGGAGCAGAATCAAGTGATAACAATGTGAGAGTTTGTAAACCTGAATATTTCAAGAAGTATTATGATAGACCTTGGTAATGAAACTTACTAAGATGCGTCTCTAGAGTCAATAAAATTGATTCCATACTCTGCCATCCTAATAACAATTTTGTCAAATGGTTTTAATAATAACAAAAACAGTTAGCAAGTTATTATTATTTTTTTTTTAAAAACTACTACCCTCTCCCCCCAACCAAAACGAGACATTGTCCTCAATGTCATAAGGTAGAAAGATAAAGTATAGAAGACATCACCTGAAATAGCGAATAATGACAAACCTGAAACACACTTAAAACAAATATAAGAAGTAACAAAACAAAATAATATGCTATTAATAAAACCAAAAGACACAAGGTTTCACAAATGAAGGCTCAAATCTAATCTAAGCTTTTTACTTTATTTTGACAAAGCATGTATGTACAGGTAGTTGTGATTGTGGCTCACATCTTCCCTTGGTTTTACGTCCAAGAACGGCTTAAACGCCCTCTATGGGTCGGGGATAGGCTTCCCATCCAATTTTCTTAAAAACTGGCAAACAGGGTCTTTTTTAGTCAGATTCCCAAGACTAAGTCGAGCATGTTCTTTATGAAAATGGAGTCATAAGTCATGAAATGCACCATGCACATCTTCACCAGGATATGCCTCAAAAGTCAATAAAAGATTATCTAAAGATTCCTTATGTTTTGAAATGAATCCTGACTTTTGACAATTTTCACAAGTTTTGCAGAACACATATGCGTCTTTGAACATGGTGGGCCAATAAAATCCACATTGTAAGATTTTTGCAGTCGTCTTTCTTGATGAGAAATGACTCCCACATGCCTCAGAATGACAAAGTTTAATGACACTACTTACCTCATTGTCGGGAATGCATCTTTGAAATATTTGATCAGGACAATTTTTGAATAAGTAAGGGTCATCCACATAAAAGTTCTTCACTTCGTTCAAAAACTTTCCTTTGTCTTCGGTACTCCAGTGAGCTGGCAAATCTCCTGTTGCAAGAAAATTGATATTTTTAGCAAACCAAGGCATTGAACTATAAGAAAGTAAGGATTCTTCAGGAAAGTAATCATCAATTGGTGTGATGTCAGATGTCAAATCTGCTGTCACTCTTGACAAAAGATCGGCATTAATATTTTTGGTGCCTTTTTCATCCGTGATTTCTTCCTGAGAATAAATCATTTGCAAATCTTCATATTCATCCAACTCAATTTTACTTAAAGTAGATTGAAGTTGATCATGAACTAATTCTTCAATATGATCTACTTCTTGTAAATCATTATCATCTCCAGGCTGCTTGCAAATGTTGAAAATATTCATCTCCAATGTCATGTTTCCAAAGGATAACTTCATGAGTCCATTCCTACAATTAATCAATGCATTAGAAGTTGCAAGAAATGGACGTCCTAAAATAATAGGAAATGAGTTACATGCTTCAACAGGTTGTGTGTCCAAGACAATAAAATCCACAGGATAAATGAATTTATCGACTTGTACTAACACATCTTCAATTATTCCTCTAGGCACTTTTACAGATCTATCGGCGAGTAAAAGAGTTACAGAAGTTGGTTTTAACTCACCTAGATTGAGACTTTGAAAAACTGAATATGGAAGTAAATTCACACTAGCTCCAAGATCAAGTAAGGCTCTTTCAATTTTATGTTCTCCAATAAAGCAAGAAATTGTAGGACAACCAGGGTCTTTATATTTCAAAGCATTATTGTTCTGAAGAATGGCACTTACTTGTTCGGCTAAAAAGGCTTTCTTTTTCACATTCAGTTTTCTCTTCACAGTGCACAGATCTTTCAAAAATTTAGCATAGGAAGGTACCTGTTTAATAACATCCAACAAAGGTATATTGATCCTTACCTGTTTGAAAATTTCAAAGATTTCAGAGTCGTGATTGACTTTCCTTTGTTTGGTCATGGCATGAGGAAATGGAAGTGCTGGCGGGGAATCAACCTTTTCTTTGCAATGTTCAGGTTCAACCCCTTCCTTACCCTCAGAGATAGACTCATCATCTTTCTCACAAGGTTCAAGAATGGGTTTTTCAATAACCTTACCACTACGAAGAGTGATGACTGATTTGACTTGATCCATGTGTTGGCTTCCAGAACCACTTGCATTTGCATTGTATTGCCCCTTTGGATTTTGCTGTGGTTGAGAAGGAAACTTACCTTTCTCTTGGAAACTGAGAGCAGTTGTTAATTTTGCAAGAGCATCTTTAAAATCAGTCATGCTTTGAGCAAGTTGAGTGTTGATTGTCTCCTGCTTTTCAATGAATGCATGCAATGTTTCCTCAAAATTTCTTCTAGGAGGTGGAGCATAAGGAGGTGCATATCCATGAGAATTTTGAAAATTATGAGGTGCTTGAAACGGTGGCTGTGAAGTTTGTGCATTGTTGTCACTCTTCCAACTGAAATTTGGGTGATTTCTCCAACCAGGATTGTATGTTTGCGAGTATGGGTTATGGTTGGGCCTTTGGAAACTGTTTAAAGCATGAGCTTGTTGATGGAGGCATTCCTTAAAAGAAGGCAAAGTTGGACAATTATTTGTTGCATGCTCATTTGTTTCACAGATTTGACATACAATGTCTTGAACAGATTTTAATTGACCACTCTTTTTCAATTCTAGTGCCTCGACTTTTCTAGCTAAAGATGCAAACTTGGCTTGAAGGTCATGATCTTCCCTAAGGTTGTGCATACCTCCACTAGATGTATGAGGTTGAGTTTTACTTGGTGCCTCATAAGTACCTGTGGTATCCCAATTTTGAGCATTTTCGGCTAGCAAGTCTAGGTACTCCATTGCTTCATTAGGGTCTTTATCTTCAAAAGTTCCATTGCACATCAATTCAACCATTTGCCTATCTCTAGGTGTTAAACCCTCATAAAAATGTGAAACCAATCTCCATGTTTCAAAACCATGATGTGGGCAAGTATTAAGCAAATCTCGATACCTATCCCAACATTGGTAAAATGTTTCTCCTGATTTTTGAGTGAAAGTGATGATTTGTCTTTTGAAAGAGTTTGTTCTGTGAGATGGAAAAACTTCTTTAAAAAATTGTTGTTGCATTTCATCCCAAGCACGAATAGATCCTGGTCTCAAATTTTGTAGCCATGTTTTAGCTTTATCTTTTTAATGAAAAGGAAAAAAAGCTTTAATCGAATGGTGTTCATGCTACAATTTGAGTCATTATAGGTATTACAGACCTCCTCAAATTCCCTTAAATGCAAGTATGGATTTTCTAAGTCTAAGCCATGAAAAGATGGTAAAAGTTGAATAATGCCTGGCTTAAAATTAAAATGAGATGCATCAGGAGGGAAAACTATGCATGAGGGTGCACTTGTTCTTGTGGGATTCATGTGGTCTCTAAGTGTTCTCATACGGTTATTCTCATTATTCTCATTATGAAGTGATTGATTATCTTCTTCGGCCATATTTTCTGAAAATGATGAAGATACCCTACAAAGTCGACCACTTAATGTACGTGACCAAACTCTCATGCACGTGTAAGAAGAGAATAAAAGCAAGAAAAGAAAATAAAAGAAAAAGAAACAAAACAAACAAAGGAAACAAAAATAGATAAAATGAAAAGTGAAAAGAGAAAATAAATTAAATATTATAATTTATACAAGAATTTACCTCCCCGGCAACGGCGCCAAAAACTTGACACGACCAAAAGCTTGATGTCTCTTCCCAAGTGCAGGAGTGTCGAAGTAATAAATAACCCGGCAAGACCGGGGTCGAACCACAGAGAGGTTAATTGTATAAATTATAAATAACAAGACAACAACAACAACAACAACAACAACAATAATAATACTCAGTACGTGGCGTTGTTATACCTGAGAATGATCTAAAGATCGGGTCACAGGTTTCCAGCCTATATACTGACTTTATGAAAAGATCAAAGATATATATTATATAATATAAACAGAATGTAAATAATAATAATAATAATAATGATAATAATAATAATAACAGAAGATGAAGAAATTAATGAGAACTTTGAGATAAAAGATTAACGTAAGGATTAAACAATGATAAAAACAAATGTCAAGGTTAGAGGATCCACTAATGGTACTTCAAACAAGTATAATATAAACTCTTATTACTCAATTGGAAACCACACATAAAGGAGGTTCCAATCAGATTATAAATTGTTAACATGATTACATTAATTATCTTATTCGAATAAAGCTAATACTTGTAAATGTTGGCAGGCATTCATGATTATAACTTATGTTAACAACAAATCAAGTTCCTTTCATAGCTCAGGTGTCGGTTAAACCATACAGTAATGGGCTATGAAAGTGCCAAGTATTTGTTGTACCAAGTGTTACACAACATAAATCTAGATTAACCATTTAACAAGCAAAGTATTAAAGTGAACAAGATAACAAATATAAAACATGTTAGTATCCAACGTTAAGGTCCATGTTTAAGTTTATATTATACTTGTTCTTACACCATTAGTGTACCCTTTTCACCTTGACATAATTAACTTAGCTAGACATAATAAAAGAAAGAAACATAAATGAGCAAGACAAGAACATAAATGAGAAAGAAGTTAACTAGACAAAGGAAAGGAAATGAAGTGCATAAACTTGATATTAATGAAAGCAAGACATAAGCAATACAAAGAGAGAAAGCAAGAGCATGATCTTGATCTGAACACCAAGATGCCTCAATACATGGTAAGTGCCTCCTTTTATAGGCCAAAATTTGGAACTATTGATTTGTTGACTAATTGATGAGTGGGTGGCCACATCTTGACTAGATAACAATCCTTATCTTCTTGTCTGATCAAGACGTCATTGCTAACATCATAATTTGCCCAGAATCCTCAAGAATGTTCTAGGAAATTGTCTCAGCTTTCCAACAAAAAAAAGATGAGGTCATTTGGACTTCTAGAACTCAAGATATGGGCTGAACACTAAATAGTGTTTGGGCTGCAGGACAGCTTCGGACTTCTTCGTTGTTCCTTCAATTTGGACTTCAAAACGACCTTTTCAAATCTTGGGCTCCTCATGAAAGTTGTAGGCTTTTGTCTTACCTTTCCATCCATATAAAGTGGACCTAAATCCGAAATCTAGAGCTCCAGATATGATCCAATTACCGAGCAATGTTCCGGTTTGGACTGCACCGACATCTCTTTTCTAAGTTTGGCCATCTCTTTGTCCTTAACTTTCAATGCTTAAACTCATCAATCAATCCTTTTATTTATGTGATAGTCCTGCATTTAAAATGAGCATTTACCATAAATTAAGGTATCTTATAATATCAAACTTGTTATTATAAAAACATGCTTTAGTTAAGGAGTTATTGATACTTCAAAGTGCAAAATGATGATATAAAACCTTGATAAACATGCACTTTTAAGTACTAATCAATTTTGAAAATTTCAAAACATTTAAACTATCAACCAACTATCAGAAGCAGAGATCCTATACTTATTTTAGTAAAAAAAATATTTTCATCATATTAAAACATTTAAACTATCTTTCATCTACCAGCAACAAAGATCCTACTTACTTTTTCTAAATTTTTTTTTTTTAAAATTTCAAAACTTTGAAACTATCATTCAACTATCAGAAATAGAGATACTACTTATTTTTGTTATAAAATTATTGTCATAATTTGAAAACATTTAAACTCTCTTTCAAGTATGAGAAATAGAGATCCTATTTCCTTTTCTTAAAAAATTATTTTGATAATTTCAAAACATTTAAACTATCAACCAACTATCAGAAGCAGAGATCCTACTTATTTTAGTAAAAAAAATATTTTCATCATATTAAAACATTTAAACTATCTTTTCATCTACCAGCAACACAGATCCTACTTATCTTTTCTAAATGATTTTTTTTTTCAAATTTCAAAACTTTGAAACTATCATTCAACTAATAGAAATAGAGATACTACTTATTTTTGTTATAAAATTATTGTCATATATTTGAAAGCATTTAAACTATTCTTTCACGTATGAGAAACAGAGATCCTATTTACTTTTCTTAAAAAATTATTTTGAAAATTTCAAAACATTTAAACTATCAATCAACTATCAGGAAGCAGAGGATCCCTACATATTTTTGTAAACAAATTATTTTTATAATTTTTAAAACATTTAAAACTATCTTTCAAGTATGAGAAAAAGAGATCCTATTTACTTTTCTTAAAAATTATTTTGAAAATTTCAAAATATTTAAAGTATCAACCAACTAGCAGAAGCAGAGATCCTCCTTATTTAGTAAAAAAAATATTTTCATCATATTAAAACATTTAAAACTATCTTTCATTCTACCAGCAACAAAGATCTCTACTTACTTTTCTAATTTTTTTTTTTTAAAATTTCAAAACTTTGAAACTATCATTCAACTATCAGAAATAGAGATACTACTTATTTTTGTTAATAAAATTATTGTCATAGATTTTAAAACATTTAAACTATCTTTCAAGTATGAGAAAAAGAGATCCTATTTGCTTTTCTTAAA